>NC_137047.1:8139015-8231854 GCF_032717465.1 Coenobita brevimanus | reverse complement strand
AAACAAACCTCAGATGACTCAGCATATTCTTTCGTCTGCCTGTTTCTTCTTTTCCTGTTTGAACAAGTCTTGTTTAAACTTATTATTTTTTTCCTTTTTAATAATGAAAAATCATATAGTCTATCCTTAGTACAGAGCTTTGGCTCATGCAAAGATACTAATTTAGGTAATGCCACTGGCCGTGTTGGTTCTGGTACGGAGCGCCATGATGCACGTTTATCAAAGGTGCCTCGTGTGTGTGTGTGTTCTTACCTAATTGTTCCTACCTAATTGTATCTTTACAGAATGAGTCAAGCTCATACTGTCCCGTGTTTTAAACCATATTTATCGTACATATCCTTAAATTTGTAGAATTGTTTTGAAAACAGTGGCTCTCATTCGGTAGTGCATTCTGCTGATCAATTTGCTGTATTTGGAAACTAAATTTCCTTACGTCATTCCTTATCACCTCTCTATGCAGTTTTTTTTGCAGTGTCCTCTTGCTTGATGCATCCCCATAGGTTAGGGTAATCATTTATGTCTATTTTCTCTTTCCCTGACATATGCATTTATATAGCATAATCATGTCACCTTCTTTTCCTTCCTCTTGCATGTAGTGTTGGTAGATTCAGTTTTTTTAGTCTTTCTTCGTAGCTTAGATCCCTTAAGCTTGGTACCCATCTTGTAGCGGCCTCTTTGAACTTTTTCGGTCTTGTCTATGTGTGTTTTTTGAGATGAGTGACTCCAGACTACTAATGCATATTCCAGGGTTGGTCTGATGAATGATGTTATTATCTTTCTTAGCATGTCTTCATTTATGTATGTGAATGCTATTTCCTCATATTTGCAAGCTAGTGTATACATGTTCCTTACCTTCTCACTGATGTGGTCAGCCAGAGATAGTCTGTTATTGATAAATCACACCTAGGTCCTTCTCTCTTTCTGATGTGTGCAGGGTTTTATTTCCTTTAACTTATAATCCCAAATCAGTGTCTTTTTTCCACTTTTACCAAACTTGATTACATGGACACTTGTCCACATTGAATTCCATTTTGCCTTGTATTACTCCATTTATGAAGTTTATTTAATTCTTCTTATAGCTTTTTACATGAGTCTGTGTTAGTAATTCTCCTTGTATTTTTGCATCATCTCAGGAACATATTTAGATAGCTTTCATTTCCAGTGTTACTCTAAGGCATCATTTATATACACTGAAAACATGATTGGTGACAGCACTTGAGCCCTGTGGAACTCCACTTAGTCACTTCTCTTCCATGATGAGTAATTTCCCTTAGTACTGTTCTCTCATTTCTCTTTTTATGAGAAAATCTTGCAATCAACAATACTAGCTTCTGCCTCGAATTCCTCCTTGATGGTACGGTGTCCATAAAAGTCTTTGATGTGGTACTGTGTCAAATGCTTTCATGTAATCTAAATAGATACTGTCCCACTCATCCTTCTCTTTCCTGTAATGTGTCTGTAACTCTGTCATAGTAGCTCAACAGGATTAGTAACACATGATTTTTCTTTTCTGAAACCAAACTGTCTTTCTGTTATTATTATTGTGTTCTAGATGATTTACCCAAGCTTTTCTTATAAGCTTTTCTGATACCTTGCTTACAACACTGGTTAATGATACTGGTCTGTGGTTGAGTGGATTTTGTCTATTCCCTTTCTGAATAAGGGAACAATGTTTGCTTCTTTCTTCCAAATATCAGGAAGTTTACCTTGTCTCAAGGATTTCTTGAAAATTAAAGATAATGGCTTACTTAACTCCTTTGCACAGTCAAGTATCACCCAACATGAAATTTCATAAGGACCATGTGCTTTTCATTTGTCTGTAATGTACTTAACTCCTCCTGTATTACTTTTTCTGATATTTGTAGGTATCTGGTAGTGTGTGTGGGCATTGCATGGTTTCCACATAGCCCTCTCAAATTTTTTTTTTTTTTTCTGTAAAAACTGGGATTGGAAATTCTTTAGTGCTTCACAAATATCCTTCTCTTGTGTATAGGTGATTCCCTTTGTCCATAATGGATTGTATTTTTTTTTTTTTCTTTGTGTTTGTGTGTGTGTGTGTGTGTGTCTAATGAGAGGGGAGGGGGAGGAACGGGGGGAGATGGAGGGGAGAGAGGAGGTAAGGAGGGATGGAGGGGGAGAGAGGAGGTAAGGGGAGATGAAGGAAAAGTGTTTTTCAAGGAGGAGGAAGAGGGAAGGAAGATTTATGGGGACAAAGAGATGGAGAGAGGAGGAGGAGAGAGGAAGGAAAGAAAAAAAGGAGAGAGAGGTGGAGGAAAGATGGGGGAGGAACTAGTGGGGGTGGAGGGAAGGGAGGATGTAAGGAGGGAGAGGGACAGGAGGAAGAGTGATTTTCAGGGAGGAGGAAGAGGTGGAAGGAACAAGGAAGTACAAAGGAGAGAAGGAGAGTGAGAGAGAGAGAGAGAGAGAGTTGGAGGAAAGAGGGGAGGGAGAACTAGTGGGGGTGGGAGGGAAGGGAGTGATGTCAGGAGGGAGGAGAATTGGAGGAAGAGTGCTTTTCAAGGAGGAGGAAGAGGTGGAAGGAAAAAGAAGACAGAGGAGGAGGAGAAGGGAAGGAGAGAGAGAGAGAGAGGTGGAGGAAAGAGGGGGCTGTGGAGGGGGGAGAAAACTAGTGGGGAGGGAGGGAGGGAAGGAATGTGGGGGTGGGGTGGAATGTGCCTACTTTTGGTCAGTCAGGCTCTCAGCAATTACCAGGGGAAGGGTCTGCATTTTTGGTAAGATATTTTTCCTTTCTTTCCAGTAATTGTTTTTTCTCTCCAGTACTACCTTTCTCCATTAATTGCTTCTGTGGTGATGATATTGATTTTAATTTGTATTGTGCAAACAGGCCTGAGTGTTTCTAAAGCATACTCATGATTGGAAAGGAAAGCTATATTTCTTGGATATCCTTCAAGCAGCTTGACTTTTTCAATTTCATTCCATGTCCTCTTTGTTGCTCTCTTATCCCATACAAACAGATCTTCTTTTTGTCAATTTTCTCTACTCCTTCACCATGCTGGTCCTGAACACCGCAATCATGTCTCCCTCTTTTTCCTTTCCTCTAACGAAGGCAAATCCAGTTTTTCCAGCCTCTCTCTGTATGACAGGCCTGTCTAGACTGTGGGACCATCTTATTGCTGTTCTTTGTATTCTCTCTCAATCTTGTTTATATCTTTTTTTTTGTGTGGGGACCACACTACTACTGCATATTCCAACCTGGGGCAAGTGATCATGGCCATACTATCAATTTTTTCATCATTTCCTCATCCATATAATGTAAATGCTACTCTTATGTTAGTCAAGAGTTTATAAGTCTCTCCAACTATCTTGTTAATGTGCTTTTCTTGGTGACAGAGACTATCTTGGACCAGCACTCCCAAATCTTTTCTCTTCTCTCATTTTTGTGATTAATTCATTACCCAAAAAATAATTCAGTGATGGTTCCCCTGGTACTTTTTACCCATTTCCAATATTTTACATTTCTTTACATTAAATTTCATTTTCCCACGTCCGGCTCCAATTGTGTATCCTATCCAAATCCTCCTGCAGTATTTTACAATCCTCCTCAACCTCTGATCTTCCTCAAGATCTTTACATCATCAGCAAACAGACTCTGCATAACTGTTCACTCCATCTACCATATCATTTACGTAAATCAGGAACATTACTGGCGCCAACACTGAGCCTTGAGGGACTCCACTTGTTACTTCCCTCCATCCAGACATCTTTTCCTTTATTACTGTCCTCATTTGTCTGTCTCTCTAAAAAAGTCTCCCTCATCCATTCCAGAAGTTTCCCCTTTAGTCCTCCTATATATTCTAGTTTCCACATTAGTCTCTTAGTGAGGTACCTTGTCAAAGGCCTTCTCTAAGTTCTAAGTACACACAATCCACCCAACCATCTCTCTCCTGTACTACATCAATCGCTCTTGAGTAAAAGCTCAACAAGTTTGAAACACATGACCTTTCCACTTCTGAATCCAAACTGACATTCAGCCAAAATATTCATCTCTTCCAGATATTTTATCCATCTGTCTTTCAGTGATTCTTTCCACAGACAATTCTTGCAACCATGCTGGTTAGGAGAGACTGGTCTATAATTCAGGGGTTCTTCCCTGTTTCCTCCCTTGTAAATTGGTACCACATTTGCCCTCTTTCCATTCTTTTGGCACTTTCCCTCTTCCAGTGAGCATACAATTAAGCTGTGAATTTTATCCGCCAGTTGTTCTCTGCATTCCTTCAGTACCCACTTAGGAAATTCCATCAGGTCCTGGGGCTTTCCTTACATCTTTGAGTTTCCAGTAATTTAGACACTTCCTGTACCTCCACTTTTATATCTTTCATCACCGGAACATTTCTAATCACTCCCTCCCTTCCACAAGCTCCTTTTCTTTAGTGAAAACTGGACCGGAAACGTTTGTTCATTATTTCTGCTTGCATTTGCCGCATCCCTTAAAGACCTCTCCTTCTACTCTCTCAGCTTGGTGACTCCTTGCATTTGTCAATTTAACTAATTATACCTTTTTCTTTCAAAATTCCTCTTTCTTCTTCTCTCTACGTATTCTTGTGTATTCATTTCTTGTTCTTTTATATTCTTCCTTTGTTCTGTCGTTACTCTCTCTTTCTCCAGTTGTTCCACGCCTTATCTCTCTTTTTTTGCTGTCATACACCTTCTATTAAACCACTCCTTTTTCCCTGTTTTCTTTCCCTCTTACTCTTGGCATGTTACAAATTTTTCCACTCCCAAATTATAGAGGTCTAGAAAGATATCCCCACTTCCTCTGTATCTCTCGTTTCTCTGAATTTTCCAATCCGCATTTTCAAAAAAAGTTTCTCAATCCTGTAAAATTTGCTTTCCCAAAGTTGTATCTTCTTCCTGTCTATGAAGCTCGCCTCTTGGCTCGGGACAATGTTTCCGTATTAACATCTGGAACCCAGTGACCATTACGTGATCACTTTTTCCCAAAGGACAGAGATATTCCAGTGATTCTATTACATCGGGTTCCCTTAAGAACAGTAAATCTAATCCTTGCTGGTGTAGTTCTCACCTCGAAACTGTGTCTCTTCTTTGACCCATTGTGTCATCACATTATTCATTATTATATTTAATAACATAGTGCCCCACGAATCCTCGCCGCCTCCCCGAGTACCATTCCTCCCAGTTCACCTCTTTTACAATTAAAGTCACCCACCAAAATTATATTATTGCTTTCTCTCTATTATTTTTTGCAAGTAGCTAGCCATATCTGACATCATCTCATGGTATTCGGTAATCCTTCCATGCTCTCGTCTTTGTGGGGGAACATACACTACCGCCATCTCTCTCTTAACATTCTCTCCAGTTTCTAATTTCATATATATCACTTCAGCCCTGCCTTCTCCCATATCCACAGTATCTACATTTATGTTGTTCTTCACTGCTACTCATCACTCCTCCTCCCTTTTTTTCTTTTCTGTCTCTTCTCCACAGTTTGTATTTACCATCTCCCAAATGGAACATCAATATCTTCTCTTTTAATTGGTCTCTACAAAGCACATCAGGTTCATGTTCTCTCAAGAAATCATTAATTTCCTGATCCTTGTCAATATGAAAACCACTCAACATTAGTATATATCACCTTCAAATTATTTTTGACATTATTAATACCCTCTTCTCCTACTCTCTGTCCTCGTACCCACTTCCTCTAACTTCTGATCTTTCACAACCATCCCCCCTAGTTTCCTTCACTTCTATTTCCTTAAATACTCATTTCCTTACTTTCATATCCAATACTTGGGGTGTGTATGTGTAGTTCTTTGGGTGTGTTTTTGTAGATTTTGGGTGTGTCAGTAGATTGGGGTGTGTATGTGTGGAGTTTGGATTGTGTATGTGTGTGGATTTGGGTGGGTGCGTGTGTAGATTGGGGTGTATGTGGAGATTGTGTGTGTGTGTAGATTTGGGAGTTCCTATGTGGAGTTTGGGGTATCTATGTGTGAATTGTGGTTTTGTTTGTAGTATGGATATTTTGATATTTTTTGTGATTTTCTCTTGTGATGGCTTATAAGGAATCTTCTTTTTCAGGAGTGTGAGTTGGGGAGAAGGCAGCCTGATAATGATTAGCCTAGCAGAAAAAGATCTGGAGGGTTCAGTAATTCGGTCATGTAGCTGTAGAGAGACTGCTACCACAACCACAACTGTACCAAGAAATAACAATCTACCCCCTGTCACAACTACACACAACCTACAACCATCTTTGGGGGAAGCATTAATTGGATACTTACTAGGTGAATATGCTGAACCTTCCTCAATTTAATGCTATTATTATTATTGATTATTTTATGCATGCTACGTGGAGGGGTTAGGTATATAACTTTCCCAGCTAATTCTATAAAAATAATTTGAGTTTTTTAGTGACAGATTCCCAGCCTTCACAGTTTATGGCCAAGTGTAGCCTGATTGGGATGGGTAATTTGACTAGTAACCAAGGAGACTTATTCCATACTCAAGTGACCAGGGCTCTCTGTAAAATCTCTAACCCCTTTTCTGTTAATGGCCATTGTGGTAGTCAGATTGGGAGTGGTAATTTTGACTAGTAACCAAGGAGACTCATGACCAAGGCTGTTCGTAAAGATCCCTAACCCCTTTTCGGTTACTTTATGGCCAAGTGGTAGAGATTGGAAAGGTAATTTTTGACCAGTATCCAAGGAAACTCATGACCAAGGCTGTTCGTAAAGATCCCTAACCCCTTTTTCAAAGTTACTTTATGGGCCAAGTGCGTAGTCATATTGGAAGGGTAATTTCCGACTACCAGTAACCAAGGAGCTTCATGACCAAGGCTGTTCTTAAAGATCCCTAACCCCTTTTCAGTTACTTTTTGGCCAGGTGTAGTCATTAAATCATTCCATAACTAAGGTTCATAAAACTTCCATGCAAAAGACTATGTAAAGATTCCTAACTCCGTTTTAGTTATTTTATGGCTGTGTAGTCAGATTGAGATGGTAATTTGGGCTAGTAACCAAGGAGACTCATTCTTTAACTAACCCTAAAATTCCATGCTAGAATAATGTAAAGATCCTTATGCCTTTTTGTTAATTTATGGCCAAGTGTAGAGATTGGAAAAGTAATTTTGACTATTAACCAAGGAGACTCATGACCAATGCTCTTTATATACTGTATTTCTGACCCTTTATTCAGTTACTTGGCCAAGTGTTGTCAGATTGGAAAGGTAATTTTGACTAGTAACCAAGGAGACTCATTCCCTAAGACTCAAATTTCATGTGACAACTTTCCAAAGATCCCCAACTCCTAACTCCTTTTCAGTTAATGCCAGGTGTAGTCAGATTGATGCTTTTGATGCATATTTTGACTAGTAACCAAGGAGACTCATTCCCTAACCAAGGCTCAGATTCCATGCAGCAACTATTCAGAGATCTCTAACTCCTTGTCAGTCAGTGGTTGGCCAGGTGTAGCTAGAATAGAAAGATAATTTTGACTAGTAACCAAGGAGACTCATGACCAAGGCCCTGTGTAATGATCCCTAGCTTGATTTCAGTTACTTTATGGACAAGTGTAGTCAGATTGGGAGGGTAATTTTGACTAGTAACCAAGGAGACAACCAAGGCCCTACGTATTGATCCTTAGCCTAATTTTAGTTAATTTTTGGCCAAGTGTAGGCACATAGGAATGGTAATTTTGACTAGTAACCAGGGAGACTCATTCCCTAACTAAGGCTAGTATTCCATACAGGAACTATGTAAAGATCCCTCACCCCTTTTCAATAAGCTGATGGCAAGTAGTAGTCGGATTGATGGTAATTTTGACTAGTTACCAAGGAGACTCATTCCTTACTCATGACCAAGGAGGCTCTTCATAATTTTGTTAGTTTATGGCAAAGCTGTCAGATTTGGGGGTAATTCTGGCTAGTAACCAAGGAGACTCTTTACTCATGACCAAGTCTTTGTAAAGATCCCTAGCCCCTTTTCAGTTAATTGATGGCCAGGTGTAGTGAGATTGGGAGGGCAGTTTTGACTAATAACCAAGGAGACTGTCACAATAGCTTTGCCTAGGTGTTCATTCCTTTGTATATTATTTCACATAGCGCATTGGCAGAAAAGCAATGGTATGGCTGTACATTCATCCCATAGCACTTCTTTGTGACTAGCATCATGTTCGTGTTTATCTGATTACAATTCAGCATTCAGGATGGAGAGATGGCAATTTTAAGCCAAGGTAGAGTAAAAGCAAGCTAGTAACCAAGGAGACTCATAGCACTTGTTCATGACTAGCATCAAATTTTAGTTGTAAATTGGAATAGTAACCAAGGAGACTCATCCCTGACTCAAAACCACAGCTCGTGAGATGCAACCACATATTCTTATTTTTTGTGGGAGTGACCAGTCAGATTTTAGTAGTTGTAAATTGAAATAGTAACCAAGGAGATTCATTCCTAACTCATAACTACAGCTCGTCAGATGCAACCACATCTTCGTATTTTGTGTGGGAGTGACCAGTCAGATTTTAGTAGTTGTAAATTGGAATAGTAACCAAGGAGACTCATTCCTAACTCATAACTACAGCTCGTCAAATGCAAACACATCTTGGTATTTTTTGCAGGAGTGACTGATTCAGAAGTGGCTATAGGTATAAAAACAACTTTCACTTTGAATACCTGGCTGTAACAAAATTTTATTAGAATATGATGCTATGCCCTTCTTTTTTGGTTTAAAATATCATAGCATCATGAATTTTGAATTGTAACTGTAGATGAGTAGAATGTTGGTAGTCATGGAGAAGTGCTGTGGAAAGGGTACTCTATAGCATTACCTTGTTCTGCCACTGAACTGTGTGGAGATGGACTGTGTAAGGCAAAATATATGCCAAGTAGAAGGTAGAAGTAGTGCTATATAATGTATAACTGTCTACTCTAAATGTGAATAATTTGTATTATGTTCCTACAATCATTGCAGTGGTGTTCCTGTGGCGGCCTTGGGTTTGTGTGGGTGTAAGTGAAGTACAAGAAAGCAGGGTTCCAGAGAGATGGCAGCGTGATGGCGGTTCAAGAGGAGTGAAAGGAGACTGCCTGGAGAACTCAGAGTAGCAGGGGGCCATGACTGCTTGGAGAGGTTGGAAATCTGTTGTGATGGGTATAGTAATGTCTCCTGTCTCTCCTGTCTGTTTTTCCTGTCTCTTGTCTTTGTCCCTCTTGTCTCTCTCTCTTGTCTTTTTCTCTCTCATGTCACTCTCTCATGTTTGTCTCTCATGTCTGTCTGTCTTATCTGTCTCTTTTCTGTCTTTCTCTTTCTGTCTCTTTTTCTGTCTTTCTCTTTTCTGTCACTCCTGTTTGTCTGTTATTGTATGCAGGTAACCTGTTTGTCTGTTAGTGTAGGCAGGTAACTATGGAGGGTTGAATTGAGCAAGGACACTCATTCTTACATTATAGCCAAGGATGAGATGGAGGGATGGAGTGGAGAGATGGGAGGGGTTGTAAGTTGGAAGGATGGAGAGTAGATACAAGTAGATATGGGAGAGAGAATGTGTGTAAGAGGGAGAAGTGTGGGTAGATATGGTGGAGGGAGGGTGTGAGTTTGAGGGATGGAGGTGTGAGTTGGAGGATGGCAGAGAAATGGCAGAGGACAGGACAGTGTGGAGGATATTTGTGGCCACACCTTACAGGATTAAGATGTCTGGCAATAGATAGATTAGATACATATATAACTGAATTTCCATCAAGCACACTTTATTGATGTGGGAGTGGTAATGTCCAGTAACCAAGAAGACTCATTCCTACCTCCATAACTATAAAATTAATGAAACTGTAATCAGTTAAGTACTAAATTTGTGAGAATAGGCCAGTTCCATCAGGTGAAGGACAGACTACAGTATAGCTAAGTGGCAAGATTATTTTTTCCTTGGTTAAGAAATCTAAGTTTAGCTGGAAGCACCGATTTTAGCCGATAAATTGGTATAGCTTTTTGTCCTTTTGTGGAGGGATACAGCTTAATGCCAGATTGACATTACCTTGCCTGTACACCTTTCCCATAGCCCAGAGGTCAGCAACCCTTAAAGCTACAAGAGCCATTTGTTTTAAAGTTTCATAAAAATGTAGTACTCTTGGAGCCACAATACAAAAAATTCTGAAACTGAAATCTGCAGTATTCTAAACAAAACATTATGGTGATACTGTTTGATCTACTTGTAGTATAGATCTTTTGTTTCATATAATGTAGTTCTTTTGGAGCCGCAATACAGAAAAATCTCATAAACCGAAATCTGCAGTATTCTAAATCTAAACAAAACATTACTGTGATATTGTTTGATGTGCTAATAGTATAGATCTTATCAAAGCTGAATGGAAAATCTAATGTTGCCTTGCATGTGTAATATGATGCCTTTGTTCTGAAAGAATAAATGGTTATTTATGAAGCTCCTGGAGCCACAAAAGTGTCCAAAGAGCCGCGTTCGGCTTCTGAGCCGCAGGTTGCCGACCTCTGCCATAGCCCTTCTTTAGCATAATTAACAAGTCATTTAGATACAGGTGTTAGAGCAGTTAACAGACTATACAGTAGGCTATGCAAGAAGATTAGGGAACAGTTGGTACGTTATGACCTAAGTTTTATCCAGTGTGGATGAAGGCATTGGTAAAGTGTATGTCTACAGAGGTGCAGTCATAGAAATTTACTGTCCATTGCATTGGGCATGTGGAGAGAATGAAGGATAACTGGATGTAGCGGGGGAGAGGTGTGAGGGTTGAGGGTAGAGTTAAGGGGTAGATTGAGATGGTTTTGGGAGGAAGGATGGGGCTGGAGTGTATTGGTGTGATGAGAAGGGGGTAGACTGAGATAGTTTGGGAGGAAGGATGGGACTGGAGTGTAGTGGTGTTGTGATTAGAAGGGGTAGAGTGAGATGGTTTGGGCATGTGGAGTGGATGGGGGATGACATTTGGGTGCGGAGGGTTAGAGGTGTGAACATGGAGGGTAAAGTTGAGAGGCAGACTGAAAGACCTGGGATGGAGTCGGTGTCCTCATGGATAAAGGGCTGACAGAGAAGCTGCCAGAGATCAAGCAGCATGGAGAACTGCCATTAGGTGATCAAGGCTGCTATATAGAAGCATCTTGGAGTTTTTATAAATGAATGAATGAAGGAAATAAGTTCCCTTTTTCCGCTCCATTAGGCGGGTAAAGATGTTGAGGTATAAATGCAAGTGCTTCTTCTATTATTTCTTTCCCTGTCCTTCCTTTCTGCACCCTTCCTCATTCCAGCATAAGGTGGAAAAGATCAGGATGAAGGAAAATGATGATTGTTCCTAGCTAGTTTGCTGTTTGCATTTGCCTAACTTGAATAGGGAAGTAGCATTATACTGTATAGGAATAAATGCATTGGTTACTAGGCATATTTGGGTGTTAACATATTTCACTGAGAAACTTACTTACTAGAGCCCTTAACTCAGTTGTAGGTTCATGCTTATCTGGATATGAATCAAGGAGACTTCATGCTAAAATTCCCTTCTGCAGTCCACCATCCTCCTCCTGAGAGATACTGTAGGTACATATGTGTATGGCAAGAATATTAACTGATAGACTCCTTGAAATGGCTGGTTTGATACAGCCTTCAGTATGTCCTTCAGCCTAAGATTTAACTAGTGTTGATGGTTGAGGTAGCACTGGCATTGTAGTTCAAGGGTGGAGTTGTAAAGCATGTTTGTACTTTAGGGCAGTATGACGAGGGCAGCTTGATGGCAGAGGAGGCCACCCCTGCTGTGGTGGGTGTCTGGTGGTAGACATCCACCACCACCACCACCCACCAGTGATGAAGGGGAGTAACTTGGCTGGATACTACAAGATGAGTACATTTAAAAATGTTATACATACTCACTTAGGTGCCAGTCTGTTGAAATAACCATTGATGGGCCAGTGGAGTGTTTCATACATAACGTATAGTTTTCTATAAATCTTGCTGTGGTGCTCCTTTTGTTAATTGCCAGTTGGTTGCAGAACTGGCCTCAGTAGGTGTTAGTCAAAATGCACTGCAACTTGTGCTTAAATAGCTGAGGAAGCTAAAGTTGCAAGAATCATGCAGAACATTAAAAACTCAATTTTGCTAAGTGGAATTATTTGCAGTAAGTGTGCTGCAGTTAAATTGGCAGTGCTAACAACCATATCCCAGGAAATGATCACTGCCACCCCTTGTGCCTTAGGTTTCATTCTTAGCTTTTCCATATAGTTTTAAGTCTTTGGAGACTTGCAACGGAAGAGAGATAGCCATTATTACCCCATCAGTAAATAAAATATCCCCAGAGCTGGATAAAACCATTGGCTGTGGCAGGAGTGAATTAACACACAGCAGGAAGCTCCCTGACATCTCTTCTGTAATGATTTATTTTAGGGATTAAACTTAAGTCAGTTGGAGACCCCTGCATTCAAAAGGGAGCTCCCTAACACCTCTTCCTTAGCTATTTATCTAGGGAAATCAGTTGTGTGATAGTAAAGCATTCTTATATGCAGATTTCTAAGTTCCATTGGTACTTCTTCTTCTCTCAAATGCCTTGATTTTATTTTTAATGGAGAGTAACCGTTGGGTGCGGAAGGTGATAAGTGGCAAGGTTGAGGGTAGGGGTGAGAGGCAGACTGAAAAAGACCTGGGAAGAGGCCATAGGGTGTGACCTCAGGGCTAGGACTGAATAGGGAGGCTGCCAGAGATTGAGCAGTGTGGAGAGCTGCTATTAAGTTATGAAAACCGACGCATTCAAGCATATTGGAACCTTTATAAACGATATGATAGCAGTATTTCCAGAGTCTATATAAATGATACGAGAGCAATATTTCCAGAGTCCATATAAACGATACGAGAGCAATATTTCCAGAGTCTATCTAAACGATACGATAGCTGTATTTCCAGAGTCTATATAAACAATACGATAGCTGTATTTCCAGTCTATATAAATGATACGAGAGCAATATTTCTAGAGTGAATATAAACGATATGATGGCAATATTTCCAGAGTCTGCTGTATATAAACGACACGATAACAATATTTTAGTCTATATAAACAATACGATAGCAATATTTTCAGAGTCTATATTATGATATGATAGCAGTATTTCCAGAGTCTGTATAAATGATAAGATAGCAATATTTCCAGAGTCTATATAAATGATACGATAGCTGTATTTCCAGAGTCTATATAAACGATACGATAGCTGTATTTCCAGAGTGTATATAAACGATACAATAGCTGTATTTCCAGAGTCTATAATTATAAACTATACGATAGCTGTATTTCCAGAGTCATAAACGATACGATAGCAATATTTCCAGAGTCTATAAAAATGATACGATAGCTGTATTTCCAGAGTCTGTATAAACGACATGGTAGCAATATTTCCAGAGTCTATATAAACAGTACGATAGCAATATTTCCAGAGTCTATATAAACGATACGATAGCAATATTTCCAGAGTCTATTCATTCTGTATTTTTTGAACTGAAGATGTAGCCTTATTAACCCCATCAGAGCTGTAAGTCCTCCCTGAGTTTTAAAATGCCTGGTGGTGGCAAGAATAAAACAATAAATCAATAAGGAAGAGGTGTTAGGGGAGGTGCTTCAAGAGTACCAGCCCCTGAGTTGTAAAAATTGCCTAGTAGTAGCAAGAATAAAACCAAAAATATATCACTAAGGAAGAGATGTTGGGGGAGTCAGGGAATTGGAAGTACTGTGTAAGTTTGAATTTTTTTTTTTTTTTTTTTTTTTTACAAAATGCCTGCGTCTTTCTCCTCCTGCCTGCGTCTTTCTCCTCCTGCCTTTCTCCTCCTGCCTGCGTCTTTCTCCTCCTGCCTGCGTCTTTCTCCTCCTGCCTGTGTCTTTCTCCTCCTGCCTGTGTCTTTCTCCTCCTGCCTGTGACTTTTCCTTTTACCAGTGACTGTATCTCCTTGCTCTCTCCTTCCTGTCCTTTCTCTACTGTTCCACCTTTTCTTGATATTTCCATAATTCGATTGGCCCTACATTTCCTCCCTACTATCAGGCTAGACATTTGGTATTATGCCATGGATAGTTTAAGGCCCTGCCATTAACACTGCCCCATCCTTCCTTCCTCCCTATCCTGCCTTCCTCCTTGTGCATTAACACCAAACTGTTTCATCACCAAGCATCTTCATGGCCAAAGCTGCTCCCATGCCAGTCTTGGTGCCATGTAGCCAGTGTGACTTGGTGCAGGTTCGTTGGTGCTGGTTCGTTGGTGCAGGTTCATTGGTGCTTCCTACTGTGACACTCTTAAATGCAGTGGCCAGGCATCTTGCACTGATTGGTTCTTGACTTTGTTCATTTCTTGTTTGGGAAGATTTTTTTAGCTTTAGTAGCATCCTCATGTAATGCAGACTTTGAAATAGTCTCCAGAATTACTTCAGTAGATATAGATAAATAGATATAGATGGATAAAGCACTCAGGGAGTATGGTGAATTATCTTTAGGTGTATTAGCAGTGGTTACAGTTTCTGCCGTCTTTCTAAATCTGGCCATCGTCAAAGTCGTTCAGTGGGTTAAGGTGGTGGTGTCTGATGCTTTGAATGTGTCAGGTGGTTGTGCTGCTGTGTTTACTGTAGGTGCCTGGTGGTGTAGTGGGTTAAGGTGGTGGTGTCTGATGCTTTGAATGTGTCAGTTGGTTGTGCTGCTGTGTTTACTGTAGATGCCTGGTGGTGTAGTGGGTTAAGGTGGTCCAGCCAGATGTGCTGTGGAATATTAATAGGTCTGTTCACTTGTGGCAAAGCTAACAGGTCTACAAGTGCTTTGAATGTGTCAGGTGGTTGTGCTGCTGTGTTTACTGTAGGTGCCTGGTGGTGTAGTGGGTTAAGGTGGTGGTGTCTGATGCTTTGAATGTGTCAGTTGGTTGTGCTGCTGTGTTTACTGTAGATGCCTGGTGATGTAGTGGGTTAAGGTGGTCCAGGCAGATGTGCTGTGGAATATTAATAGGTCTGTTCACCTGTGGCAAAGCTAACAGGTCTACAAGTGTTACTTTTTTTTTTCTCTCCAAGGAAAGTGTAAATATCTGCTCTTGGAGAGCTTTGAGTGATTTTATGAAATACAAAGGTGCTTAGCCTGAACTTTTGTTGATTTATCATGTCAGCCATTGCCTAAGCTGACTGTTGGGTGCATTTCAGTTTGACTTTAAGGAGGCATTGTAGTGGCTTATGAAATACAAAGTTGCTTAGCTTGAAATTTTGAGTTGATTTGATAGGTCAGCTGTTGCATCAGCTGATTATTAAACAGTTGTCAGTTTTGGCCATAAGGAGGCATTTTAATACAAGTTTCACATTCTGAGTTTGAAAGAAACTTAAATATTGACTGCAGTCTGTGCAGATAGGCTCTTGTTGTTTAGGTACAGAATTTAAACGTGATCTTGTGTTTGGGTAATCCACTTGGCTGGTGTTTGAAGGTTAGGTGTGTGTGTGTGTGTGTGTGTTAGATTAGGTCAGTGGGTGTAGGTGTAGAGTAGGTCAGTGGGTGTGGGTGTAGGTTAGGTCAGTGGGTGTTGGTGTAGATTAGGTCAGTGGGTGTTGGTGTACATTAGGTCAGTGGGTGTATAGTAGTACTCTCGTAAATTTGCGCCTGTGGTGTGGCCTGCACTTGTGTACAGTGTTGCCACATTTTCTATACCGTTCTCTTCTCTCTCTCTCTCTCTCTCCTGGCGGGAGATGTGAGCCACCCTGAGTACTTTTGATTCTTTTATAAGTTATTCATAATTGTGCTTTCATTTGTTAATTTGGTTTTGTTATATTTAGTGATATTTATCATTTTTTGTATACGGCGACAGATGACCCATTATTGCAGTACCGTGATTGATTTTCTTTCATTCATTCTCTTTCCCCTTCCTTCATCTCTCTCTCAGCCTGACAATGCCTCCACCACCACCACCCCCCGTTTTTCTGACAATTCATTTAACTTTGCCCCTCTCCTGCCTGCCTCTCTCTCTCTCTCTCTTTCTTTCTCTCATTGCAAGAGACATTTTGGATATTTTCTTTTACATCATATTGTATATATTGTAAATTTGACATCATTTCCACACCACCCTTGAGGTCAAGGTCACTGACTGGGTGTGGAAGTGTTGCCGCTCGCGAGTGAATAATTTTTTTTTTTTTTTTTTTTTTTTTTTTTTTTTTTTTTTTTTTTACTTCGGTATTGGCATATGCCTACTATTTTGTCCTACATATTAGCTTATGATTATAAATGTGATTATTCCTCGCCCTTAAAATTACGGTAAAAGCCAGTAAATGTGAGCATTTTTCCCTAGCAACACCTGTACAAGCTATGCTTGGGTCTAAGGAGGGGTACGTACTTTACCTTAGGCCAGACTGGGTGTGTCATTGTTGCCACACAAGAATTACATGAATTATTTCTTTTACTGTGGATATTGGCATATATTTTTTTTTTTTTCGGGCTCATAATCTTATATCCATAACTGTGATATTATTACCCACCCTAAAACTACGCTAAAAATCATTAAAAGTGACTACAATTTCCATTAGCAACACTGTACAATATGTATGCCATGTTTCTGTGTTACTGTATAAATATTTGATGCATAATAAGATTACTGTTGATTCATCCATCAAAATACGCAAGTGTAAGTTTTATTCATCTGAATTTATCGTATTTGTGATGCCTTGTACATAAATAGCTTCCGTTTCACATCGCAAGTTGGGGAAACGTGGCACCATTGTACACAGGTGCGGTCCACACCACAGCCGCAAATTTACGCGAGTCCTACTGTAGGTGTAGAGTAGGTCAGTGGGTGTGAGTGTAGATAAAAACACAGCTAATGTGTTGTTGTATTTGCAGGAAACAGATGGCGTCTAACAAGATCTGTGACGAAGATATCAAGATGGCAAGATGAAGCCAGCTGGGTAAATAAGCCAGCTGGGTACAGGAATATGCTGTATGTTTGAAGAAGATTGGTAATGTGTTAAAACTGCATCTCAATCATTTTGCTTTAACTTGGCCTAAAAATACCTTGCTAGTCACGAAGAAGTGCAGTGGAAAGGTTTCAACGACCTAAAATTACCATCTTTGAATCGTGTTTAGATATACTGTATTAGATCAAAATTAGTGATGTTAAGTCATGCAGTGCGGTGGAAAGGTTGTAGAGCCAGTGTTTGTGTCTTTGCTACTGAACTAAGTGAAGTCAGCTGTCAAAGGATATGTCTTGGCCAAGTTTAAGTGAAAGAACTGTAGTTGTGTGTACGGAAAGTCCTCGTTTATGCTAGTCATGAAGAAGTGCTGTTTTCATGTACATTAAATGCAAGTAATTGTCAGTGTTCCCTGGCTGGTTTATATGGTAGTGCTGAAGTGATGTATTTTGTTGGTCTGCTGGCTGAATTGGCCCTTATCCTGTAATCCACCATTTTCCTTTATGGGATGATAGGGAGGTATTAGACTAGTAACCAAGGAGACTCGTGTACTCCACCATCCTTTTGTGTGTGTGTGTGTGTGTGTGTGTGTGTGTGTGTGTCCGACTCTGGGCATAGGCTTCACAGCCTGCTCTCAAGGCCCAGTAGTCCTCCTACATACCATACACCTCTCTACATGTCACCACTTCGGCGCTAACACCCACCGTCCATATTGAATACATGCTAGGGCTGTCTCATACAGGACTGGTATATTGGTATTAGCGGGGGTACTTTTGTAACATGTCGGCGGGTCATCTGGTAGATCAGGAAAGTTTGCTTTTTTTTAGGAAATTCAAATCCTTAAACTGTTCCCTGCCCTAGCCGGGATTCGAACCTTGGCCCATCAGGACCGCAGGCATGTTTTGTTTGATGGCATTGTGAATTGTAGTATGTTGTTGATCAACCCCAGTCTACCTGGCCAAGCAGACCCATCAACCATAGGCAAGCAACAGTCCCTTGCAGGGCCACCTCATTTAATGAACCAGTGTTCCCCTGTGGCAGACAGAGCCCTGCAACGGCAAGGTGCGTTGAATAGTGTGGAGGTTTGGTTCCTGGATGGATGCTGCATTTGCATAATCCAGTTAACGTGAGCACCATAGCAGGCCCCACATCACCCCATTAATTGGTGATATGGTTACCACCCAACATTGTAAATGGTTTCCTGGGCTGCAGGAAACCATTAGGCCTGTCACCTGGTGTAAAACCACATGAAGTGGAAAGAAGAGAAAAAGTGACAGGAAGGAAAGGGAGAAGTAGGGAGTGAGGACAAACAGAATGATAAAGTTGAAGGAGGAGTAGGTAGTACTACAGTGCAGCCTTAAAAGTTTGCAAACCTCTAAAGTTCAATTGCCATAATTTATGAAAAATGTCATTTTTATTTCCCAAACTTAGAAATAACCAGAGACTAGTAAAAAAAAAAAAATTCCTAGCTACACCCATCTGGTACTGATGACCTAACCATAAAGTGTGTGGTCACCCATAATAATAATAATTTCCTTTCCTCCTCTTGGGTAAGCTCTTACTTATTTGAGTCAGTTTTATCATATCCAAATTTGACCATAATTGTGGCTTCAAACAGGTGTCCTGGCTTTACCAATTAGTGCAGTGCTGGGAACAAAAATTATGCAGTATAAGAATGCAGCCACAAGTACTTAGTGTGTGTGTGGTGAAATGATTGGTGATGGAAACTACCATGTATGACAAATTTGACAGTTCTCAGTGCTGTACCAACTGAAACTAGAGTAAATAACTCATTGAAGGTGTTGTGAAAGATAGCGGTGTTGTTAAACCTGACAGTGTTTGACATTACAAAGCAGTGTGATAAGGTTTTTAAGTTTTTGAGTGAAATTATGGTTAATATTCCTTTATCACAACACCATGCAACACCACTTGTCAGACGTCAGCTGATTTTATTCACTTTTGACTGAAGCATGATTGTTGGTAGGCAGCAGTCTTAGTGTAATTCTACTAGATCATTTGCATCACTGTTAAACCACTGTGCAATCTGTTTGAGTATATATAAACCACCACCACCACCATCCATTTTTTTCACACACACAATGTACTTAAGTATTTCATCACTGAGATTGCAATATTTCTGCAAGATTATAGTAATGCAGACTGGCAGTAATTGTACATATCATAAAATGTCATAAAATAAACTGTGTAATCAGTGCACAATGTGAAGTGTAGCATCACGTATGAGTTGGTTATATGGTTACCACCCAGCATTGTAAATGGTTTTCTGGCTTACAGAAAGCCATTAGGCATGTTACTCAATGTAAAGCCACCTGAAAAGGAAGGAGTAATAAAAATTGACAGGAAAGATGTGAGAAATAGGGAGAGAGGAGGACAGAAACAAAAATAATGATGGAGATAGTGGGCAGTGCTACATCAAGGAGTGGATGGTGGTTGCTGAAAGATGTAAATATTCATGTTCAGTACTGTAGCTTTTACGTAAATAAAGGAATGCATAATTACTGTCCCTTACAACTTACTGACTGATGTTAAATATGAATACAACTACAAAGTGTTTTAGAACAAGGGGACATACACAAGATGAGGAAAGGAAATGTGAAAGAAACACTTCGTGGTTTGTAGCGATTATTGTACTGATCCTTGAGTTAAGAGATATAAATGGTAGTGTTAACAATGGAAAATAGGATGCCTGAAGCCAGCTAGTTAGCCCAGACTACAAAGCTTGTGTCAAAAGCATGTCTAAACCATGATAATTAAGACAGCCACAGGAATGCTTTATTCAAAGTTCAAATTTTTCAGAAGTTCTGAAAGGACACAAGAACTTCGAATTTAAGAGGTTGCACTATATCGAGTGAGTGGATGATCAATCACCTACCACCTGCAGGACTAGTAACCAAGGAGACTCATGAAAGCAAGCCTCCTGTACCTGTAAAGTGTATTGCTATAGCACATTGATATGACTAGTAGCCATAACCAAGGAGACTGCCACCTCATGAAGGCAACTTTCTCCATTGTCTGTTAAATTTGTTGTAGCATGTTATCAAACCTGACAGATCCCTGTTCCCTTTTGTCTCATTTGATGGCGGTGTGTAGTGTGATTGGAGGGTTGATATGACTAGTAACCAAGGGTGATGGTATCTAGGGCTGGTGGTGGTACTGTCAAAGCTGAGGGAGTGTGGCCATGTGTGGATTACCACTAGGGTGTGGGAAGGAATTGCAACTTGTTCACTGTTTGGTGAGAGGCTGTGTATGTGGTGTTAGAGGTAGACTGAAAAATGCTGGTGTGTGTGTGTGTGTGGGGGGGGGAGCATATGGAGATTTCAGGCATGAAAGGATTAGTTTTGCTGTTGAGTGTGTGGAGGATTTTTTTAATTTTTATTTTGAGGACATGCTATGTGCTGGTGGTGGAGCTGGTGTTAGCTGTGTGGCTAGGGTAAGGAGTGGCTGGAGGAAGTTCAGAGAGCTGTTGCCTCCTGACATTGAGAGTGCTCTCCTTCAGTGTTAAGGGATCTTTGTATGTGGCACGTGTTAGTAGTGTAATGCTGTATGTGGAGACCTGGGTAGTGAAGGATGAGGATGTTCGTAGGCTTAAACATACAGTAATGACAACAATTTCTTTGATTTGTTTGTAGTGCATCCTTGAATGACAGGCCTTGGGAGGGGTGTTAAGACTGCAGTTGAAGAGTTGAGAAGAATGGGACTTGAATGTATTGATGTAGTGATGAGGAGGGGTAGGTTGAGATGGTTTGGACATGTGGAGAGGATGGAGGGTGAGAGCTGTGCTTGTTTAGGGTCGAGCTGTGTGAGGCAGACTAAAAAAAGACCTGGGATGAAGTCAGAGTGAGACCTCAGGGATACGGGACTGGACAGGGAGACCGCCAGAGATCAAGTAGTATGGAGAGATGCCATTAGGTGACCAAGGCTAACTTATGCAGGCATGTTGAAGCCTTTGTAAGCGATAGGAAAATAAACGAAGTAACCAAGGAGATAGTCATACCTCATAGTTAAGGACCATCAAACAATGCAACCCTTGTCCCGCCACTCTCCATTTTTTTTTTTTTTTTTTTTTTTTTTTTTTTTTTTTAAATCGGTGCAACCCCTCTATCTATTTTAGTTTTTCAAACAATGCAACCCCAGTCCTCCCCCCCCCTTTTTTTTTTTTTTTTTTTTTTTTTTTTTTTGTAACCCCCCCCTTTTTTTTTTTTTTTTTAACCCCCCCCCCCCCCCCCCCCCATTATTTTTTTTTTTTTTTTTTTTTTTTTTTTTTTGAAAAGTGTTTCTGTAAAGCTTAGTCAGGGTGCAGAATTTGCCATTACCAGTTGTATGGTGGGAATACTGTTAGTTTAGGCCATACCTGTGGCTAAACGAGGACATCTGTATATGCACTGTACAGTATTTGTGGATGTGGAAGCATCTCTTGGCCAGTCAGTCAGACCATATGATTTTTCAGCAGAACTTCACTCGTGTAGATTTTAATATATTGCGGCCCTGCATGATCCCACATCCATTACTTATATATTTATATGTGCTGACCATATTTTCTTTATTCCAATTAATGCATCTTTAATGTAAATGCTTCATTATTATAAATTCATTATTATAAATGTTTCAGTATTTTGTGTAGTGGAGTAGAGTTTATCGCCTTTTAAGACCAATGAGAAACAGCTTGATTTTGACAAGGCAGTCTTATAATTTCCGATATTTGAGAGGTATTAAAATTAATTGTGCTTTTTAAATCTAACGTCGGTTGCTTTGCCAGTGAGTGAAATATTGCTGCAACTTTTAATCAAAATACAAAACACACAACCAAAGAACTGCAGCTAAAAAAAAAAAATGCATGCATGCTCCTGGTGCAGGCCAAAAATTATTTGAAACATCTCGACATATTGTATCATTGGCACATAGTGATGCAGCTTGCCAATTTATATTCCATCTGACTACAACTGTTGCATGTTTATCTCATTTGTACTGCTGTGTCAATGGTCACTGCCCCTCCGAAACATCTGCTTGCATCCCTCCACCACCCTGGATGGTGCGTAGCACCTGTCTAGCATCAAACTCTCATCCCTTTTCTGTCCAGCTATCAAATGCAGGAGTTAACCTTCATGTACACAATAGGTCAACTCTGGAACTGCTTTTCACTCTTCCTACTGCCTATGACCCTCTAGTCTTTTTAATGCTATGTCCAGGCATCTCAAGATGAACGATCTTGAATTTGGCCCTTAACTTAGTTTTTTTGTTGGAGGGAACAGTCGTTCAGGTTTTCTAGCATTTGGTTCCTTCTTCCTTGCATAAAATATTGATTTAAATTGTTGTGGGAACAACATTGCCTAAAAATTACCTGGTGTAGTGTTCATCTGTCATGTTGGACTAAAAGACCTGTTGCCAGGGTATGAATGGCTTGGTAGGCCAGGAACAGCATTACTGATTTTATACATACAGTACTTTATTAGTTGCCTACTTGCACAAGACCATGAGCAATAGACTTAAACTTCAGCCAGTCTTGGTTAAGATGTGTGTCTGTTTATGACCAAGAAATTAACAAGGGTTATATAAACTGTAGCAGCCAGTTCATAAGTAACCTTGTAATTTTTTAGAAGTGCTATTCCAAGGCTTTTTAAGGGAATGAAGTCTTAAAAGGCGACAAATATTACTTCATTACTTTTAAAAATATAAGGTGGCCATATAATTTTTTTTTTTTTTTTTTTCAAAGATGTTATTGGTAGGTAGGTTATGGCAACATTCCACGAGTTTAGTAAGAAATCATATGTCATTTGGTTGTTTATGCTCCATAAATTAGAATTGGGAGACTGAGGGATGGAGTGGAGTGGGAGAGAATTAACTAGGAGTGTATGTGAGTGAGGTAGGAGGGGAGACCAAGGATGAGATGGAGGGCTGGAGAGACTAAGGGCCAATTCACACTATACGTTTCGTCTTCGTAGGGTTACGGTTCATTTGCTATGTCACTGTTCACATTATATGTCCATGATCTCGTCAGTCTGCGTGCAGCTGTGGCTCCGACAAGAAGCCTCAGAAATTAGTTTAAAGCAGCTTGCTGCAACATTTATTTTTGCACAACTACTTAGGTGACAATGCCACTGATGTTACAACCATGAATGTCACGAACAATGCAAGCTCTTTAGTAGACATAACTAGACAGGAGGAAATGCTCCACAAGGTGCATTCCTTGTAAAAGAAATTTAAAAGATTCTTGAAGTCCCACTGGTTCTCTTCCATGGGCGTATAGAGGGTTGAGAGAGAACCTACCAATGGTTATGAACAGGATGTTGGGAGAACCTGTGAATGGTAATGGATAGGGTGTTAAGAGATACTCTATGAATGGTAATGAATAGGATGAAGGATAAAATGCTATTTGGCAGTTATAATAAAATAGTGAAATACTTAAATATCTTGCCCAATTTTTCCAATCCCCCTCCTATTAATTTCAATATTTTTTCTTTCGCATGGTTATCGTATTTTCTGTTGCCCATGTCGTATAGTTCCTTGTAGCCTCTGACCAGTTCTAATAACTTCTCGTCACTCATGACTGCTTATAGTACTGTTCACGGCCAAAAGCAGTGACAGGCTAAAGTTGTCCTCTGTCGTCTGTAAAGACACCGTGACTGATACATATCGATGTTCACACTGATCAGTGGAGGTACGGAGTGTTTCCATACGTATATGTTTCGTTCATTAGAGATTTCTTCCAAACGTAGGCGATCCGTACGAGTGAAAGCCGCACGAAAGGTGAACAATAAACGGAAAATATAGTATGAACAGCCCCATTGATTTCGATAAAATAATTAACGTACGAAAGCCGTATGGAGACGAACCATGTAGTGTGAATTGGCCCTAATGTGTGAGGTGGAGGGGGGGGGGAGAGGGAAACTGAGTGATTGAGTAGAGGATGTTGTAAATTGAAATGGGATGGAGAGGGAAACTAACTAGGAGTGTATGTGGGTAAGGTGGATGTGGGGTAAGAGGGAGGGGGAGACTGAGGATGAGATGGAGGGATGAGTGGAGGTATATAGGAGAGTAGGGTGTAAGTTGGGGGTGGAGGGATGGAATAGAGGTATGAGATGGAGGTGTAAAGTAGGGGGGTATGGAGAGTGAGACTAATTAGGGGTTTGTGTGAGAGGTGGAGGTGGGGAAAGTGGCAGGGGGAGACTGAGGATGAGATGGAGGGATGGAGTGGAGAGATATATGAGAGGGGGGTGTAAGTTGGGGGAATGGAGAGTAGGAAACATAATCAGGAGAGTGTATGAGAGTGAGGTGGGGGGGAGCTGAGGATGAGATAGAGATGGAGAGGTGTGAGAGAGGAGGATGTAAGTTGGGGTGTGAAAGACTAACTAGGCAAGTGTATGTGAACAAAATGGAGGGATAGGGGAGGGGATGTAAGTTGGTGGAATGGAGAGTAGGAAACTTCATCAGGAGGGTGTATGTGAGTGAGGTGGGGGGAGAGGCAGGGGGTGTAATCTGGGGGGAGGGCAGGTAGATGGCAGTGGACAGGGAGGAGATAGGTACCCTCACAGGATCAAGGTGTCTGGCTATAGGTAGATATAGCATGTCCACACTTTCACATTGTTATAGTAATATGGCCATTATATATTTTTACAGTTTTATTTGTTTGCTTGAGATTATACTCAGAACTTTAGCTTGGCCTAAAATTTTAAATCTTTCCAGCCTGAATTATGAGTTGTAACTTTCTTAAAACAGGATAGTAGGCACAGTGTGAAAAGAATTATGAGTAATAGCATTGCCTTTCTGTGCCTCGAGTTACTCTTATGTGACACAGCTGGAAAAGACTGAAAAATTGGGCCAAGTTAGTGAAGAGTAAATATTGTTCAGTGGAATGTGATTTTGTTGATATTTAACATGCATCACAACCAGTCCATGTTGGTATTTTTGAACCTCTTCAGTACTGTTACATCTTTTCTGTGTATTGTTGCTGTGTCCCAGATGATTTTATTGCTGCTGCTAGACGATTTTACTCAGCTTAGGAAGGGGGTCTCATACTGAAGGGAGTCTGTCCCCTCCAGTATGAGATCGCACTCCAAGCTGAATAAAATCGTGTGGCATTAGCAGGAATAAAATGTCCTCATACTGAAGGGGTTAATTGGCTCATGTCTTTGGTATACTGTATGCCATGTTGATTAATGGTGCATTGCTTCCGGTTTAACATGCCTTAGCAAACACACGTTGCGTGGTGCACACCGTGTTTAGCAATGCATGTTAAGTAGCCCTTTTGATCACTCTGTTGTATGCCATGTGTTCTTGTATAGCTCTGCCTGGCATTAGCTGGGCAGAGCAATACAAGACATGGCATCTACACAGTGATTTGAAGGGCACGCTCTTGGAAGCATCTTGGGGTAGGGCACAGAACCTATCTCGATAAATCGGCCACGAAAATACGGACTGGCAACCCTCCCTTGGGGTTGCCAGTCCTTATTTCTCTGGCCGATTTATCGATAGTTTTTTTTTTTTCACCTTCTTCACACTTAAATGTATCTTGGTGGAAATAAAACCAATGTATTATTACAATGTCTTTGTTATATACATATACCTTTTCTGTATATTACTTATATATGTATAGTACTTATATAAGTACTATACATATATATGTATAGTACTTATATATGTATAGATATTACTTTGAAAAATATCAGAAAGAGAATACCAACAGACATGAATAGTATGACGGAGACATCACTTCGTACTATTCATGTCTATTGGTATTCTTTTTCTGATATTTTTCAAAGTACTATACATATATAAGTAACTTATTCAAAATTATGAACTTAAAAGGACAATATACAAAGACATTAAAGAATAAAAGAAACATATATTAAAAACAAACAAAACAAGACACATGGAGCAGGACAGAGGAAGGACAGCAGGACATTGCACAGATGACAGAGAAGGACACAGCACAGATGACAGAAGGACACAGCAGGACATAGCACAGGTGATGGAAGGGCATAACAGGGCATGACATAGCACAAATGACAAGGCAGGTCATAGCAAGCCAAGACAAGCAGGATACAGGGTAAGAATAGCAAGGAGGGGAGGACATGTCAAGGATGGCAGGGCACAGTAAGAGTGCAGATGACAGTGAATGGGTGTAGGGCAGGACAGGACATGGCAGGGGTAGCAGGGCACAAGCAGGACATAGCACAGATGATGGAAGGGCACAACAGGACAGGTCATAGCAAGGCAAGGCAAGGCAAGGCAAGACAAGTAGGATACAGCAAGAGATGGAAGGGCAGGACAGACAAAGGAAAAAATAGCAGATATGGAAGGGCAGGTCACCCTAGGCAAGAACAGCAGGACACAGGGTAAGAATAGCAAGGAGGGGAGGGGAGGACAGGCCAAGGATGGCAGGGCACAGCAAGAGTGCAGATGACAGTGCATAGGTGTAGGGCAGGACAGGGGTGGCAGGGCAGGGGAGGGAATAGCAAGGGGGGAGGGAATAGCAAGGGGGGAGGGAATAGCAAGGGTGTAGGGAAGGGCATGGCTGCATATTGCAAGGGTGTAGGGAAGGGCATGGCTGTACAGTGTATTGCATGGGTGTAGGGGAGGGAAGGAAAGTGCAAGGGTGCAGGGCAGGTAAGAGATGGCAGGACAGGACAAGGATGACAGGAATAGCAAGGGACACCTGGTAGGGCATAGCAAGAGTGGGGGTGGTAGGGTGGGTTGCAGGGTGGTAAGGTTAGGAGGAGGAAGAGGAAGAAAGAGAAAAGAAGAAAAGGGAGAGAAGAACACGGAGAAGAGGAAGCCTAATACAAAAAGAGGAGGAGGAGGAAGGAAGAAAAGAATGAGGAGGAGGAGAAGGAAGAAAAGAATGAGGAGGAGGAAGGAAGAATAGAATGAGGAGGAGGAAGGAAGAATAGAATGAGGAGGAGGAAGGAAGAAAAGAATGAGGAGGAGGAGGAGGAAGGAAGAAAAGAATGAGGAGGAGGAGGAGGAAGGAAGAAAAGAATGAGGAGGAGGAAGGAAGAAAAGAATGAGGAGGAGGAGGAGGAAGGAAGAAAAGAATGAGGAGGAGGAGGAGGAAGGAAGAAAAGAATGAGGAGGAGGAGGAGGAAGGAAGAAAAGAATGAGGAGGAGGAGGAGGAAGGAAGAAAAGAATGAGGAGGAGGAGGAAGGAAGGAAGAAAAGAATGAGGAGGAGGAGGAGGAAGGAAGAAAAGAATGAGGAGGAGGAGGAGGAGGAGGAAGGAAGAAAAGAATGAGGAGGAGGAGGAGGAAGGAAGAAAAGAATAAGGAGGAGGAAGGAAGAAAAGAATGAGGAGGAGGAAGGAAGAAAAGAATGAGGAGGAGGAGGAAGGAAGAAAGAATGAGGAGGAGGAAGGAAGAATGAATGAGGAGGAGGAGGAGGAAGGAAGAAAGAATGAGGAGGAGGAGGAAGGAGAAGAATGAGGAGGGGAAGAGGAAGGAAGAAGAGGAAAAGAACAACGAGGAGGAGAAGAGGAAGCCTAATACATTACGGGGAGGAAGAGGAAGGAAGAGAAGAACCACGAGGAGAAGAGGAAGCCTAATACAATACGGGGAGGAAGAGGAAGAGAAGAACAACGAGGAGAAGAGGAAGAGAAGAACAACGAGGAGAAGAGGAAGCCTAATACAATACGGGGAGGAAGAGGAAGAGAAGAACAACGAGAAGAGGAAGCCTAATACAATACTTAACTATATGAAGTACTAAAACACACTAAGAATAAACACTCAACTTTGTTTTCCTTTGTAATATTAATGCCAGCAAGGGGTATCATTAGTTTATGCTTCAAAAACTGCTTGTTGGTCAAATAATAATAATAATAACAATAATAATTTACTGGCAAACCCCTATCAGTAATTCCTCATTTAACATACTTTCACTAAGCACACTCTTAATGTCACTCAAAAATACACTTTTCACAAACTTCTTAATTAATCTCAAAGGTGTGCTGTGAAAGATCAATGTTAATTCATCTAAAAATATAATTTTTTAAAATTTAACACAAATAAATCTTGCTAGTTAGTTCTGTCTTGCATATGATCCTTAAATGCTGGAGAAAAAGTCCCTCTTGCTGGGACCCGACCCTAACTTCACGCAATCAGCAATTTACGGGAATATATATCAATTATTAAATGAGGAATTACTTACTGCTGGCATTATACACAAACAAAACTCACAATTTACACATATTCTGTTTTTAATTGTGTGGAAAATATGCCACTAGATCTCAGATGATGTGTTTATATATACAGTATTTCAAAGCTATGCATATATATACTGAGGTGTACATGATGGGCCTGTAGAAACAGTTCAGTATTTTTATATCATTTGTATCGTACCATTCATGAAGGCTCCAACATGCATTCATTGGCCATAGTCACCTAATGGTGGCTGGCTATGCTGCTCAATCTCTGGCAGCCACCCTATGACCTTGTCTCGTATTTTTTTTTTCCAGTCTGCCTCACAACCCTACCCCCGAAATTCACACTTCTCACCTTACGCACCCAATTGTTAAAAAATTGCGGTGCAGGGGAGACACCTTCAGGTGGTGGCACTGATATAACCAGGCCATGTCCAGTGAAAAGGGCCAGATGCTCACTCACTGACCATTTAAGCCCCAGGAATCCTGACTACCTCACATATTTCTCCCAACATAAGTGCTTCAAAAGTATCAACTCCATGACCTTCCTACTCCAGACCAACACCATTACAATACCAGCTGGTGTTCTCAGTGACAAAAATCCCTCGTGGCTAAACAGACACAGGACAACAAGGGGACTCTCAATGCAGAAAAACACGAACACATAAACCACCACCACAACCCAAGACCTCCAAACAGAATTATAAGGCTGCCTCCTCCCCCCAACCTCACTATGTACCTCTTCATAATAACTAATCCCATGAAACAGTGAAATTTTTAGTACTGAGACAGGAATGAGTCTCCTTGATTACTAGTTCAACTGACCCTCCAGTCTGGCCCCACTTTGTCAGACGAACATAAAAGCATTACGGCCATTCAAACCACCAAGGAAGTTGTACTAGACCTATTACTTGACCACTGCCCCAAATTAGAAAGTTACCTAAATCCAAATAAAATGTGCAACCATTTTTATTTTTCCTCCTTTTTTTCTTATTTCCTTTTTTTTCTGTTAATAATTTATCCTGTACAAACTGCCTACCAAGCCACTACAGCCATTCAAAGCCTATAATACTGCACGCCAGCACTAAATTTCACAAGATATAGTCAATATTTTTTTCTCGCCCCTAAAATGGCCCCCATTCAGAAGGAACTGTGCTGTGAAAATACATGGAATTTCACAGTACAGGTCATCGGCTCCGACCACCTGCACTTGTTGCAGTCCGCCGATGGCTGTGGCCGTCAACCTCTTTTTTTTTTTTTTTTCTCCAGTACTTTATTATTTCAGAGTGTACACAGCTTTTTTTTATAAATAAATATATATATATACAGTACTTTATTTTTATTATTTCACACTGTACCTAGCTACCTATACACACAAGGCCACTACAGACATCCACAAATCTGCAGCCAAACAGGACCCTTCAAAAACCATCACCAGACACCAACCCTTCACAAACAACCCTACCCAGAGAAACATGAATACACCTACTCTCTCTCACCCTCTCTTTACTCTAACTTTGTCTAAAAATGCCTTGTGCTCTCCCTCATGGATCTATCTATCTATCTATTGCCAGACGCCTTAATCCCGTACGGGATGGCCACAAACGTATCACCTCTCTCATGGATGCTGGGTTGTAAGCATAGTATATAAACACTAAAATACGATGCTGGTCATGAAGAAGAGCTATGGAAGGCATGTAATAAAAACTTGCATTACAAAAAGTACTTTTAAAAAATCTTTAAGCCAAGAAACTGTTTACAATGCTGGGTGGTACCCATATAATCAAACCATATGTGCTCCCTATGTGTCAACAAGTGGGTTGGTGAAGGGTTAGTGCCCCTCCCCATAAATAAAAGTCAAATGGCCCCCCCTTACGGGATTATGGCAGCTGGCAGTAGGCAGACAGATAGATAGATATTCTCATCCTATACCCAACACTAAAATTCACAAGGATACATATTTTCTTTCCTACCCCCTTAAAACGGCCCCCATTCCAACAGAGCCATACTGTGAAAAACATATGGAATTTCACAGTACAGGTCACCGGCTCCATCCACCTGCAATACCTGTAGCCGAAGTGCAGATCCACCAGTGGCTGTGGCCGTCATCCACTTTTTTTCTCTCTCTTTTCTAACTTTATTTTAACTACTTCACTTTTTTTCTCTCTCTTTTCTAACTTTATTTCAACTACTTCAGACGTCCATAGCAACTACCTAGATATACATGGCCACTACAGCCAAACAGAAGCCTTCAAAAACCATCATGAGACACCCACCCTTCAGACACAACCACATCCAGAAAAACACAACCTATACTCTCTCTCTTTTTACTCTAACTTGGTCTAAAAATGCCCTGTGCTCTCTCTCATTGATGCTGTATTGTAAGAATACAGTATATAAGCATTAAAATATGATGCTGGTTTTGAAGAACAGCTATGGAAAGCATGTAATAAGAACTTACATTACAAAGAGTACTTACAACCTATTCTCATCCTATACCCAACACTATTTTTCAGAAGGGTACATATTTTTTCCTACCCCCTTAAAACGGCCCCCATTCCAAAGGAACTGTGCTGTGAAAAGCATATGGGATTTCACAGTACAGGTCCTTGGCTCCGACCATCTGCAATACCGGTGGCCTAAGTGCAGTCCAGTAGCCCAAGTGCAGTCCGCCAAGTGGCTGTGGCCGTCATCCACTTTTTTTTCTTTCTTTTTAAACTTTATTTCTACTATTTCAGACGGTACATAGCTACTACCTAGATATACAACAGAAACCTTCAAAAACCATCACCAGACAACCACCCTTCAGATTCAACCATACCCAGAGAAACACAACTCTAACTTGGTCTAAAAATGGCTTATGCTCTCTCATGAATGCTGAGTTGTAAGAATACAGTAAACAGGCATTAAAATACGATGCCTGTCACAATGAAAAGCCATGGAGTGAATGCAGGTCTAATGTTTTGTTTCTGCCAGTGGGACACGTAAAAAAAAAAAAAATACCAAAACATGAAAATTTGTGTCAAGTTAGAGTGAAATGAGTATACCCAGACTTCAACACAATCATTATCTTTCTCTACTTCAATGCCAACACAATACACAACTCACACACAATGCACTATGCCCACAGTGTAATGCTTCCTGCCACACCACACCACACTCACATTTACCACAGTGTAAGGCCTCCCCCCCTCACCACAACACACTAATACAAACACTCACCACATGTACCACAGTGTAGGCCTCCTCCCACACACCACACCACACTACCACAACAGACAATCCTTCAACATATACCTTTGGGGCTGCCAGGATTTCTGTAGTCAGTCAAGTGGGATTACAAGCTAAGATTTACTAATACATAGCAAATATTCTTCAAAACAGCATAATTTTGATATAATAGGTTTATCATCCACTGACAAAAGAATTCAATTTATCATGAGAATTAATTTGCTGGAAGGGAAGGTTATGACGGCCAATACAGGTGATAGGAGGGTCAGAGGCATGTAATGATTTTAGCACTACAACAACAGGGTCTCTCTATCTCTCATGACAGAAATATTTGAGGTGGGAGCAAAGAACAAAGAATAAACAAGCATTAAGGGGGCCAACTATCAGTACCATGCCTAGTGAAGTGGACTAATCATCATCATCTTCGTAACCAATTATTTTTCAATCATCGTAACCATTTTTTTTTTCTTTTTCAAGGAGTCACTCCTAACCTGTTTATTTATTTTTTTTACACATAGATAAAATGCATAGGGCCCATAAAGCAAAGAGGAAACCCAAGAGAGAGTGAAACTAACTGCAAGCCCAATGAAATGGCTCATACACTCATTCACTTACCATTCAAATCCTAGTATCTTACACACACACACACACACACACACACACACACACACACACACACAAAACCATGGGGACATCACACATCCTTGCTCTCTCTAATCATAAACCACGACAACCCAACCCAACAGACATCAACACCATCACAAACACCCAAACGATACACAGACCAAGAAAATGCAACAATGAAGGAGAAATATCAACAGCATACCCTAAGAATCAGCATAACGATAGTAATTCTAAAAACGTATCAACCATTGGCTGTGATGTTGGAGACCTTGCAACTTTATACAACATCGTCTGCCATCATCCAATCCTATGTCACCCCATAAGGAGCGTAGGAAGCCAGGGCTAGGCATACTGCACAAAATTATCAGCTCAACACATAATACTGCTGATTTCTGAGATGCCTTGGGTTGAAAGACGATAGAGACCTGACAGGCAAATTGGTTCTTGCTCATGCTTAGGAAAATATGGCAAATGACTGTGTGATAGGAAGAGATATATCAAAATAGTTTAGTCTATGGGCACCCTAGGATCTCTCCCTACCTATCTATCAATCTATCTATAGCCTGACGCCCTAATCCATATAGTTATAAAATTTCAAACACGTGGCACATTTTCCCATGTATCGATAAGAGTATAACATATTCCAATTCAACATATAACTATAGTCAGTTTATTTCCAGCTGACAAAACACGGCAACTTTTATCACTTCAGTACTAAATCACTGACATATAAAATTCAGTATGCCTTAGTGATGCGGTACGGATGAGTCTCCTTGGTTACTAGTCAAATTAACTCTCCAGTCTGACTACACTTGGCCATAAAGCTAACGGTTATGAATCTCTGTCAGGTGAAGCAAACTGACTATAGAATAAATCAACAGAAATAGACACCAAAAAAACACTCCCACATCAATATATAAAACATAGTCAGCCACAGGAAAAAAAATATAAAAAACATAAACCGTATTAACGATAAATGTTCGTGTATATGCAGGGAAAAATCTCGTTAATCTCTGACCTAAATGAAGAGAATCAACTGCTATGTTTAATGAGGGGAAAAAACTCAGAATGATTGTTATTCTTGGATATAAATGAAGGGAAACAACTCAAGTTGCTCATCAACCTTTGACAGAAATGGTCGTTAACCAACGATGCTTGTTAGTTTTAAAATCTCAGTGCTATTTAGGACAATACATTTTTCTTTTTAATGCAGAGAAGCAGAAACTGAAGAGTGCAAGAAATAATACACAAAAGAGAGCCAAATGCAAGATATCTTACATCTGAAATTCCTGCACACATTGCATTTACAAGACTGGAGGTCACAGGCAGAGGGAAATAGAGATTGAGAAAAATAAATTCAAGTTGACCTGCTGCCAATTACAATCAACCAAAGAAGGACAAGAGTACATATTTTTTTCAGCATATTTTTTCCTATGGCTGACTGTGCAGTACATCACAATGACATGGTAATAATAATAACGCAAATATAACAAGAAAATGGGCATAACAATTGGCGTACAAATACAATAGCCAACATCAACAGTTCAGGAGGGATAATATATACAAAACACCCATTTTTATTGTTGGGTAAACAAGCACTATGGCCTTTTTGCAGAGTCCTTTTATTTGCCACAGTTATTTACGATCTTTTGGGCTGATAATACCTGCTGTTGTGGTGGTCCCTGGCTCATTTTAATTACTAAGAATCAGAGTCAATGCTGGAGAAACTAAATACTCGAATTTAATCAAAGGAAAGAGGCAATAGGAGCTCCAAAATTCTTACAACCAAGATTATCCTCTAATATTCTTCAGACGTGTGTGTGCATCTTTCAGGAGTTTACTCTGGAAAATGACATGCATATATCCTTAGCAAAGTTTCATAGCTCATTTAGCCACATCTCATTCAAGAAGGTAGATGATCAGCACACACAGATAAGCTACAACCAACTGACACTGTTTTACTTAGGCAGCAAATACTGTTCTGGCAAAAATGCTGAAATTGATGCTATGTTGGTTCAGAGAAGTGGTTTGATTACAGCACTACTACACAGGCATATCCAAACACCTGCCACTGTCCTACTTAGCCAGGAATGCAGGACCACAGCAACAGCAGCCCACAATTTACTAAACCAAAATACAGGGCTGCCCATATATATCTGGTGTTGTCGGCTCAGTCTGCGGGTATGGGGGCAGCACGTATTTTGACAACTTAATTATGCTCCGTTTAACTGGGTATTAAATTACCATCATTGCTTTGTAAATGCTAGTTGAAACATGACTAATATGGTGCTAGTCATGAAGAAGTGCTATGGAAAGGATGTTGGGCCACAGTGCTATCTTATTCTGCCAGTGACGTGAGAGAAATAAATCTGCATAAGGACAAAAATCTTGTCTCTTTATGTCATGTTTGTGTCATACCTTGGGCCATGCTTTTGTGTGTCATGTCTGTGTGTGTCGTGTTTCTGCATGTCATGTCTCAGTGGCTGTTCAATTTGTATATGGATGAAGCTATAAGAGAGGTAATAGGAAGGAATGTGAATATATTGGTATCTAGTGAGGGAGGGTAAGATGTGGAAACTTCCTGAGCTGTTGCTTGCTGATGATACTGTATTGTGATGAATGTGAACTGCAAGGCTTGGTGCATGAGTCTGAGGATGTAAGAAACAGAATCCTAAAGAGAATATACGTATGGGTAAAGTTAGGGTCTTGAGGGAAATCACAGCATACAGAGTGAGACTGGATGGTGAGGAAATAGATAATGAAGGTGCATCCAAGTACTTAAGAGTGATGAGTGAGGATGAAAGGATGTGCTTGAATGGGTACAGCAGGGTAGCAAGGTTGCTGGATCACTGAAAGCTGTGATAAGACGTTGAGAAATGAGGCTTAGATCCTGTTGGAAGGGCACAAGAGTGAGAGCAGTAGAAATGACCTGAGGAATGTGTGGACTTTTATGGACAGACAGATATACAAATGAGGAAGTGGAAAAGTGCTGTGGTGCTATTAGGAGAAATACTTTGAGATAGTTTGGACATGTAGAGGATGGGGAATGAGAGAATGACTAGAAGGTATGTGTATGATGTGAAGAGGAGGAGAGACCATGGCAGAGACGGAAGACTGGAGTGGAGAGATACAAGGGAGGGAGGTGTGAGTTGGAGAGAAAGCAGTCAAATAGCAGATAACAGAATGACATGGAGTTAATTTGTTTGTGGCCTCCCCTTATGCGATCGAGATGTCTGGCAATAGATAAAAGTAAGTGGAGGGTAAAAATCTCTTCTTACCAAAATGAGTGAACTTTAAGCAATTACCGAAGAAAATGCAAGAGGAGATATTAAATTACTTGATAAAAAAATGCAACCAATGGATGCAAACAATCACTATCAAGTAAGAAAGGGTCAAGGGAAACAGAAAATGATGCAGGGTGGTGATGGTAAAGCCGACTGAGCCTCCACCATATCAATCATCAAATAATCAAAATCAATATAATAATCATCATTCATTATTATTAAAATCATCACTGCAATCGTCATCATCATCATCCCAGCCTCTTCTTCCCACCTAAGGATGGGGTAAGGTATGGTTCAAAAGGCAACAACAAAACACATGGGATCAGACATGTTATATATGAACCACCCTGTATTTTTTAGCATCTGTGGCACATAACCAGGACTTAACTGCATCTGTTTGTGATGCACAGGCATGTGCAACAGTATGCCAACAATACTCTGCCAGCACTAACTTGTATTTCATATTTACCACTCTTCTCCAAATGACTAGAGGGTAACATTCCTTCTGTTGCCTGTTTTCCTGATGCCTGGAACAGACACCTTCATATGGCAATGATCACATATTGAATGTCAGATTAAAATAACAGCCTTCAGTTCCTTTACTATCCCCATACAGGAGAATGGTGGACTAGGAAAGAATAGTAACGTTGATGTGCAGTCCTTACCACATAAAATATTTCAAACAACACCTTCCATTCCTACAGCTGGCAGAGAAGTGTCTACATACTTTGCTCATGCTCAGGATAGGATTTATGCAAAACATTTCATACCCAATGGTTGTGTACGGCTGGCCAGTTGTCTATAACCTTAGTCACTTTACTCGAATCTGGCGAAGACGTCTTCTTTCAGAGCTGACGGCAGCAGGTAAAGAAACTGGTTGTTTGATACGATTACTAATCAAAGTGGACATCTCGTGACTATCATGAGTGACAAGCCAAGTGGCTTCTGGCTACCCAGGATATAAGTTACTACACTTGGTGGTAATATACAACTAGACAGTCACGTGGTGGTGTAAAGAGTTACAGCGCTCCAGCTGGATGTGGCAATATTCGGTATTAAATTAGTCAGTAGCTAGTCCCAGGTCTCTTCACAAAATGGGGAAACAAAAAATTGGTGAATGACTGGGTGGCTGTGAATGTGAGGTCCAGCATCTGATAGATGTGAACAAAGTGTGCAACGTCTGGCTTGCAATATCCACTTAAGAACGTATGCCCAATCCTTGAGGCATTGCCTAGGCCGTAAAAAATAAACAAAAAAACTGGCCATCAAACACAACCCCCTCATAGAGCATTCCGCGCCCTTACTGTACGGCCACAACGTGGTTATTGCAAGCAAGGCCTGAGTGCATGTTTACCTATATAACCATCCACCTGTGTGCCACTTATCCTTCCAACATATGCAATGATGGACTCCTTCTCACTGTCCGACAGCCCCCATTACCCACGTCAAAACGAATATATATCATGGCACACAATGGTGGGTTGTGTGTGCTGTAAAAGTATTGACCCAACCCCCCAGGCATCCCCAATCCCCCAAAACCCCACTAGTAGCAAAGGGACTTGGGGCCACGCTACACGACAGTATTATGGCAACTAATTCGGCAAAAAATTTTTAAAGCTTATTTTTACGAAGCAGACTTTACGTTCATTTACTGCCGGCGTAAAACTTTAATCTCCTTGCTCTGACATGGCGCATACTTTTACATCCGTACTTAGCGTTCTAAATTCCAGCATAAAACTTTAAAAATTTATACATTACTCTGCTGCCTTATGTATTATGGTAGTTATTCCCACACCATACTTGTTACTAATCTTACTCAACCTTGTAGCATGCTTTTATAAGTATGTCCAATTTCCATCTGATGTTAAGAATACAGTAATCGCTTTTCCTGCCACACACGCTTTCATGGAACAATAAGGTTAACTGTATACAAAGGGGAATTGACAGGGTCGCGGTTTGTAAACAATGAGCATACAACTAGACAGTCACGTGGTGGTGTAAGGAGTTACGGCGCTCCAGCTGGATGTGGCACTATACGGTATTACATCAGTCAGTAGCTAGTCCCAGGTCTCTTGCAAAACAGGGGAAACAAAAAACTGGTGAATGACTGGGTGGCTGTGAATGTGAGGTCCAGCATCTGATAGATGTGAACAAAGTGTGCAACGTCTGGCTTGCAATATCCACTTAAGAACGTATGCCCAATCCTTGAGGCATTGCCTAGGCCGTAAAAAATAAACAAAAAAACTGGCCATCAAAAACAACCCCCTCATAGAGCATTCCGCCCCCTTACTGTACGGCCACAACGTGGTTATTGCAAGCAAGGCCTGAGTGCATGTTTACCTATATAATCATCCACCTGTGTGCCACTTATCCTTCCAACATATGCAATGATGGACTCCTTCTCACTGTCCGACAGCCCCCATTACCCACGTCAAAACGAATATATATCATGGCACACAATGGTGGGTTGTGTGTGCTGTAAAAGTATTAACCCAACCCCCCAGGCATCCCCAATCCCCCAAAACCCCACTAGTAGCAAAGGGACTTGGGGCCACGCTACACGACAGTATTATGGCAACTAATTCGGCACACAATTTTTAAAGTTTATCTTTACGATGCAGACTTTTTGTTCATTTACTGCCGGCGCAAAACTTTAATCTCCTCAGTCTGACTTGACGCTAATTTTTTTTTAAAGCATACCGGTACTTAGCGTTCCAACTTCCACACAAGGGAATCGACGGGCCGAGGTTCGTAAACAATGAGTAACACCAGAACTGCAGGGTCGGTTGGTGTGGGTGATTTAAACGGACAACATAGCGACAATATACACAAGTATCAAACAACTGGCCATAAAAAAATCTGTCCACTGTGCATCAATTACAATACAAACATCAACATAATAATCAAGCAATAATCATATGCATATTTCACTTGTCTTCTAGGTGGCTTAGGAGGCTTGCTAAGAAATCACGTTAGGAAATCACCCCAGCCACAAAGAAGACAAGCCACTTTGACTGAACTAACACCAGACACTGTTCAATTGAGAGAAACACTACTAGTAGTCAAAGGGATCAAAAATAACATGAGGAACCTTTCCATCACAAAATTCTTGCAGTATACCGGGTATCTACCTAGCTAACACTTACTGCAATATGTCTACTATCTATGTGTATCTGTGTACTTTATCTATCTGCAATATGTCTACTATCTATGTGTATCTGTGTACTTTATCTATCAGCTTGAAATAGTGCTGAGCTGTGGCAATACCTTAGCAAGGAGACATGCTAATCATGAAGTGCAGGGGAAAGGTTTCAAAACTATCTGCTACTGGTAAACCTGGGGAATTTACTTACTGTACTCTTGTTACTCTACCCAGGCATAAAATAAGCATCTTAGCAATAGTTTATCAAGCAGAATGCTAGTCATGAAAAAGTGCAGTGGGATGGATGTAGACATGTAGTACAGTGTTATTCTACCACAGAGATATATGAAAAAAGCAGGTGAATGGACAAATCCCAGGCCACGTTACGGTGCAAGAAGTATGATAATTGAGCATAGACGAATATAAATAAGTTAAAAATCCATCCAATCAGCCATCATCCAATCCCACGTCGCCCCACAGAGAAGCGATCGATACCCGGGGCTAGGCAAGTTGGTCCTGACATTTAAAATGAAAATAAGTTAAAAAAGTAAAGCTCATTATTATCCTTAGACCCCTAATGCATCACTCTCAGTTGAATAAAACCATCTGGTGTTAGTTGGAATAAAGACAGTTGCTCTCCCACTTACGAACAAGAGCTAAGAAGAATTGCTGTTGAGATTAAACACTTACTGGCTTGAGATTTCATTCGGCTGTGTGGTTGCCAGCCTGATAGTGCCAGGGATTGACTCCTGGCACTGCATCATCCTAGCTTATCATCAATCATCGTCGTCGTTGATTGGCCAGTAAAATCGGCACCTAGACTAAGTTAACTGGCCTTCTATATCCTAGTGGTGGAATGATCTAGTTAGGGAGCCTAGCACTAACTATTCTATCATCAATCATCGTCGTCGTCATCAATAGGCAAGTAAAATCAGTACCTAGACTAAGTTAACTGGTCTTGTATACCCTAGTGGTGGAATGATCTAGTTATGCAGCCCAGCACTGCCACTGATAATAATTAAAATCATCATTAGGCATTATCATCATCATTCCTGACTCCTCTTCCCACCCAACGATGGGGTCAGGAGTTCTCTATTAAACTATCGTAAGTAGGGGAGCAACTGTTATACTCTGTCCATCTCAACTTGGCTTAAAAGTGATCTGGAAAGGATGCAGAGCCACAGTATTGCTAGCCTTGTCTTACTCTGCTTCTGGCCGATGAAATTAGGCTGCCAAGGACAAAACTCTCCGCCAAGTCAAGGTGGACCAACCAAAAATTTTCTAACTCACATTTCAGACAGGTGGTTGTAGCTGTAGTTGTAGTAGAAGGAACTGAGATGTAGAAAGGTTTTCAGGATCAACAGTGCTGGGAACCTCTATATCTATCAGAGGTATTTCCCGAGTTTTGAGGCCACTGAGTATTTTTCAACATTCACCACACAATCTTGTATCGCCCTATGAGCAGCGAAGGAGCCCAGGGCTGGGCAAGTTGGTCCCAACATTCAAGATGAGAGTGACCAGCCATACTCATCCCCGAGTGGCATTACGTTAACGATAAACCCCAACCACCCTTGGGTACAGACATTGCATGATGAGAAAAATTGAGCCAGCACCGCCGGCTCCAGCAGGCAGCACCACCAGGATCAACTCCAGCAGGCAGCACCACCAGGATCAACGCCAGCACGGCAGCACCACCAGGATCAACGCCAGCACGGCAGCACCACCAGGATCAACGCCAGCACGGCAGCACCACCAGGATCAATGCCAGCACGGCTGCACCAACTCAGCAATCGCAGGAACAGCAGCCTGAGTAACACAGACGGACCCTGAAAATAAGGCAAGGTTTTAGGAGACAATCTCAAGTGTGTTCAAACTTAATCCTTTTGTCTGTGAGGAGTTCAATATGGATTTTAATTAACCCCTAGTGTATTGGTGCTGGATGGGGGGGGTAGGGCTGCTTGACTACATTTACACTTCTCAATGCCACACCTATCCCGCATGAGGAGAATGATGGATTACAGAAGGGTAACTCAGCCTGCAGTCCACTGGGATAATGTTCTGCTGTGCCTGGGGTTGAACTACGGTACTACTAGTACACAAGACCTAAAATGAACAAATCCATTTTACATCATCTGTCTGGCTCAATTCCTTGGTTATAGTCCCTCAAGTACTTCCTTATTCCCAGCAGAACAAGAAATTCCGACGGCTCTGCATTATTTACCGAACTCTTCATGACTGGCTTTATTCCTGTGTTAATCTTTTGTTACAACTCAGCACTGAATAAGGACAGATGGCAGTTTAAACAGATAGATAGTGGGAAACTGGGTAGTAGACAGATTCCTTCACAATGATGGCCGTCTCCTAATATAAATGAAAGAGTCTGGTGGTAGCAAGTATATTATGACAAGAGCAGAAGGCCCCATACTACAGGTCCCTTTGGCAAAATTCAAAAAAGTCACAATAGGACGCTTACCTGAGAGTGGAGGAAGATGGTTGGTATTACCGTGATTGAGCAGCTGCTTGTGGCTTTCTTCTCCCCTTTCTCCATCTCTGTTGGCAGTTTCCACAGCTGGGTCAATTAACACACCTGAAAAAATAGTACACATTAGTCCTTTCCTTCCAAACCTTGATTAACAAAAGTATCTGGTTAGCAGCAAGAACAATATAACCTGGGAACAATAAGGTTTAATTACATGGCAGTAAGAATTTGCGAAGTCTGTAGTAATAATAATAATAAATAATAATAATAGTAATAATAATAATCGTTTCATTTATAAAGGCTCCAACATGCTTGCATGAGTCAGCCTTGGTCACCTAATGACGGCTCTCCATGTTGCACGATCTATTGCAGCCTCCCTGTTCAGTCCCTTAACCCTGAGGTCACACTTAATGACCTCGTCCCATGTCTTTCTCGGTCTACCCCTCATAACCCCATCCCCAATATTAACATTTCTCACCATCCTCACCCAATTATCATCCCCCATCCTCTCCACATGCCCAAACCATCTCAATTTACCTCTGCTCATCACAACACCAATACATTCCAGTCCCATTCTACCTCTCAACTCTTCCATCGTAAACTCAGCCCCCCCAGACCTTACAAGCAGGGACGCACTACACATCCACCTAATCATTGCCATTTCTGTACGTCTAAGCCTGCGAATATCCTCCTCCTTTACTGCTCAGGTCTCACTACCATACAGCATGACACTCCTAACACATGCTGCATACAAAGACCTCTTAGCACATAGTAAGAGTCCTCTCAATGTCATGAGAGGCAAGCGCTCCCTGAACTTCTTCCAACCACTTCTCACCCCAGCCACAGAGCTAGCTCCAGCCCCACCTCCAGCACACAACATGTTTCCCAAATAACAAAAATCTTCCACACATTCAAGAAATTCACCAGCAAGATCAATCCCTTCACGCCTGACAATCTCCATCTGCTCTCCCCGACACGCCGTACAGATAAAATCAGCAGTATCTCACAGTATACCTCTGACAGCACTACATTTCTTGCACCCCCATTTATCACAAACACCGCACAAGATGGAATTACTTCCCATGCCCTCGTGGCAAAATGCACATGGCCACTCTCCCTCGTCTTTGACAGTACCGCCACCAACCCTAGATATCATCACTTTTGTTTTATCTGCAGTTACCCTTAAGCCCTTGTGCCCCATACCATCCCTCCACTTCCTAAATCTTTCCTCCGCTTCCCTTTCATTCTCTGCAATCAACACCAAATCATCAGCATGCAACATCTCCCACGGGAATCCGCTTTTGAAGTCATGTGAGAGGGCTTCAAGTACCATGATAAACAACATAGGACTCAAAACTGACCCCTGATGCACACCAACGTTGACGGAAAACTCATCGCTCAAATCTCCATTCACTCTTACCTGGGTGCTACCTGGGTGCGAGCACCCACATACATAGCCATAACCACCCTAACCAGCCACTCCTCCTAGTGAAGCCTTCTCATTGCCCACTTCACCACCTCTCTAGGGACTCTGTCAAAGGCCTTTTCTAAATCAACAAAAACAAAATACAGATCCCTTTTCTTACCAATATATTTTCCTGAAGCTGTTAACAATGAATATGGCATCAGTGGTTCCCCTACCTGGCATAAACCCAAAATGCATCTCATCAACATTCACTCTCTCTCTAATCATACCTTCTAAAACTCTCCATTACCTTTATTATCTGATCTAAAAGCTTTATACCTCTATAATTTCCTATTTCCAGGTCATCACCCTTCCCTTTATACACATTGACAATTACACTCTTCAGCCAATCATCTGGGACAACACCATCCACCCATCATCCAATCCTACATTGCCCCATGAGGAGCGTAGGAGCCCGGGGCTAGGCAGTTGGTCTCGACATTTAAGATGAGAGTGACCAGCCTCCCTCATCCCTGAGTGGCATTCACTCATAAATAATCATATTTGTCAGGTCAGTGACTAACCGCACCCCTATATCTCCTGAGGCCTTCAACATTTCGGCAGTCAACCCAGACACACCTGCTGCCTTCCCCACCTTCATCCTGCCTATTGCCTCACTCACAGTAGCAGCATCAATCAAAGGCCAAGGGCCAAACACTGGATCTGCTGGCTCCAAACCTTCCCTGTCCCAGTCAAACTCCTCATTCAACAACCGGTTATAATGCTCTCTCCATGCATCTTTAATATCCCCACTGTTCACCATTACCCTTCCTTCATCATTCTTCACACACTGCTCAACTATAATATCCCGATTATCTCTTCATCTGATCACTTCATCACCTTAAATATCATATTTTTCCTTTCCACACTATTTAGGTTATCAAACAAAAGTCTCGGTGACTCAGATTTCGCCCTGTATACCTCTCTTCTAGCCCTACGCTTGGCAGCCAAGTATTCCTCCTTGCTATAATGACAATCATCATCATCATCCGGGCAGGGTGAGGAGTAGCAATGTCCAGACAGCCCAAATTTGCCCAATCCAATGGGCCACGCTTCCATTCGCTCACCATTCAAGCCCCCAGAATCCTGGCTCTGTATGATACACCAGAAACATTGACCACGTTCTGTAGCTTCACATAAACATATCCGAGAGTCAATAATAATAATAATAGTAATAATAATAATAATAATAAAAATGCAGTACCCCAGTCTGCAGTCCACATACAGTATACGCTGGCTACAATTTACATATTGAAGGGACAAAAAAAATGTCACCATACGCTGAATTAATCTGCCTTCCAATACAAAGAATTACAGAAATCTGCCTATATCACACTCCAGGGGTTGTTGCTGTTGATCAACCCTTGTCTGTCTAGATGAGCAGACTCATCAACTGCAGGGAAGCAACTACCCTTCCCATGCACTGAGTCTGTATTCCCTTGCGGCTGACAGCGGGGAATAGTGTAAAAGTTTAGTTCCTGGATGGATGTCACATTTGGGTAATTCCACGAAGATGTCAACCTTTTGTGTCAAAATCAGAATTGCTTAAAAGTATATAAATTATACATCATTTTAAAGCTTAATCATTGAATTTTATGAATCTGAAGAGAGAGCCTAAACTGTCAAATTGGGGAGCTGCATAAAAAACTGTCATGTTATGTCACCAAAGAAAAACCAGTGCTGAATATAGCAATTTTCATAACATCACTGACCAGAGTATGTTATCGTTTCACGAATCACATTATTTCGTATCTATCCACCTTCGGTGCTCCACATACATTTCTTAGCAGTCTCATCTTAGTTGCTCTCACTCTTGACTTTTCATTTTCATGCCACATTGCAGTCTCATGTTAAAGTTGGCACTAACACTCCTTCATGTAAGCCTCATGCAGCTGCAACTCTCAATCCTCTGTTTTTTATCAAGGCCTTCATTGCACCAGCTACTTTTCCTTGTCACTCTACTTTCAACTTCTTTTGCACATTTTCCTCCCTTTTATATATCACTGTACCCAAGTAACTGAACTCTTTCACCAATTCCAGTCTCTCTCGATTCACTGCAACATAGCACTGGGAGTAACCTTCTCTCAATAACCATCACTTTTCTCTTTTCTACATTTACTCTCAAGGTGCAATGCTCACAGTCCATGATTCCAGTTGTTTCCTACCATCAACAACATAACTTTTTGACCACATTACAAACATGATGGTCACAAATGTGTTGTCTCCAGCATTATTATTAAGCTTGCTACCACTACACCATAATATCAATGAGTTCTGTCTTCTTTCCCATACACTGTCACTGAGAGTACCTTGTTCCTAGAGTTCTCAACAAGCACCCCAAATTGTAAATTTAAAGCTTTCCTTATATAATGCCCTTCATCTTTCCAGTGATTAACACAGCTGCTTTATGTACCTAGTGCCTGTTGCCATTAAAGACGACAACGCAGTGACCTGGCTCATGTATTCCTCTACAAGAGTGGACTGAACAGTCGCAGACTCTTGTGTCTCTGCAAACAACGGAAAAGTTCCCATCTGGAGGGAAGAACTACTGCTTAGATCGAAAATATATGATTCTCCAATATCTGCCATGCTGCTTTGCGTCGTCAGCTGACCGGGGTGTTTGTTTACATTCGTCAGTACGGCTCGAGTACTGTTTTTGCGGGGCCACTTTGGCTTAAGCCAAAGAGCGAAGCCAGGCTTGAGCCTCGGGCCTCACAAAAACGCGCCTTAAATCATACTAGAAAATATCATAACCAGTATTTCATCTGCAAAAACATGATTCATCGAAGTATTCTACTCTAGGTATGAGCTTGCAAAATGACTGAACAAACGCTTACCTCATGGGCGACCTATACCCGTTATTTCGATGTCCAATTGATGTCTTCGTCCTCCATCCTGATCCCGAATACCGATGAAGTCTTTCTGGCCCGTTTTTTGACGTCTTGCTATCCGATGACCCACAAAATTGACGTGAAAACAACAGCTGGATCATCACTGTCTCAAAATGGCTGCCACCTCCTCCGCCAGGTAAACATCCGGGACCTGAATTTTTTTTTTTTTTTAGCGACATAAAACCAGCGTCTGATTGATGGCAATAACAATAAGAACATTAATAAATAAAAATAACAGATCCATCAAAAGCAGGGAGGTCTATTAAAAAAAAAAAAAAAAAAAAAAAAAAAAGGTAAGCTTGCAATCCACGGGGTTCACATCAGGTAAACCACGAGCCCCCAACAATTACCCATGTTAAGCTAAATCTAAACCACATTGCCACAAAATTCACTACCAAAACTGAATAAATCACACTTAGGAATATCGTAAGAGCCTGCATTTCATCTTCACAAATATTATTCATCTTAACCCGTGCCGTCCCGAGGACGTACTTCCACGTCCTCACGTTTTGTCACAGCTAATCCCGAGGACGTACTTCAACGTCCTGCAATTGCAAGGTTCATAATTTCCACAATTTTCAATTTTCGCGAGTCATTTTTGGTACGTATACACGGGACACCTGCCTCAACAAGATGCCAGGCAGAGACAATGCCTTACCCAGCATGACCTCCTCCCCCCCCCTGCATGCCCTTTTCTCAGCAATTCACCTGTTATCAGTGACCTGGCCAGTATAGCCATGTCATGCCACGGTACGAAATTCAGGGCCAGAGTGATTCCCCAATCAATGACAATGTGGAGGACAAACTTTACATAGCATTAGAGGAAGAAACAGTTAGAAATGATGATCAGGTAATGTGGCAATAAAAGGTCAGGTATTAGCGAGTGAAACAATGCTTATAATGCCTATATTACTGCTTGAAAACCAATATACTTTTGTACTACATATAAATTCGTAACAGTAAATAAATAAATACCGTTTATGAGTGGTGTGAAATAGTTATCCTCCCATAGAACTCGTTTTCTTTGGCGCCAGCCTGATAGAAAACCCAGTAAAGTAAGGAGGCTCTCCTACCTGTAATGAGTATTTTAAACCTCAGGTGAGCGATTTCTCTATGAATTTTCGATGTTTCTCACCAAAAGCGAAAGTTTTAGCAAAAAAAAAAAAAGGTCAAAAATTGCCCGGGATTGGGGGGTACCAGTGGTCAAAAAGTGGCCGGGACTGGGCGGGTTAAACTTCCGCTCTAGGTATGGGGCCGTCAAAGTGACGGAACAGACGCTTACCTTGACTGGTCTAGATCCATTATTGCGATGTACACTTCACGTCACCGTCTTCCCTCTTGCTCCTGGGAATCTTTGAAGACTTTTTGGCCCGTTTTTGGACGTCCTGCCATCCACTGACAACAATTCTTCCCTGAACACCAGCATCATCTCCAGCATCCCCCCCACTGTCACCACTCACAAAATGGCTGCCAGCTTCCGCCGAGCAGAACGTCCGGGACCTTTGAAAAATTTTTACAGCGACACAAACCCATCGTCTGATTGATAATATTAATGATAAAAAGAGAAAAATATATAAAACATTCTGGAAGCAAGAAAAGGGCCAGTTAGCAATATGCCTTCATTATTAACCTCGCATTTATGGACCATAGAAAACGCGTAATCATACCTTTTGGACCAGAGAAAACGGATTACCGAGAATGGTTCTATATTTTGTAAATATGGTAAACACAAAATATCTTAAATCTTAGCATCTGTTCAACTGTCTATAGCCTTAATCCAGAAAATGGGTGACCAGAAACTAATCTCCTCCATGTCAACCTGCCCTTCGTCATCTGGCTGCCCTTTCTCCAACTCTAATACCTCCATCCAATTCTCGGTCTCCCCGGTCCTTCTACACCATCAGGCTGCCCATTCCTCCACATCATCCTCATATACTCCATCTAATCTTCCATCTATTTCTTCTCTCTCTCCATCTCTCATCCCTTCATCTCTCCTCTCTCCATCTCCATCAACTTGCATCCATTCTCTCCCCATCTTCCTCAGTCTCCTCTCTCACTCTCGTCCTTCAGTCTAATCTCTCCCCCTCTCCCATCCCTCAGTCTCGTCTCTCCTCTCTCAATCTCTCCTCCCCCTCTCCCTCCTCCCTCAATCTCATATCTCACTCCACCTCCACCTTTCTCATCCCTCCATCCATTCTTTTTCGCCCTCTCGTCTTCTCACCTTCAATCCTCTGTCAGTTCTTTCTCCCACTCTCCATCTTTCTTCTCCATCTCTCATACCTCTTCCCCCTCCATCTCATCTATCCTACCCCTACGAGAATGTCAATAAAATAGGTCTAGTAACCATGGACACTCATTCCTACTTTATTGCAGTCACTAAATTTCACGCAACCACATTCACAATCCGTTGCCTGGGCTAATTCCATCATATGAAAAACCAGCTATAGTGAACTTGAAAAACTGGGGGAAATTTGAATCAACTTTCTTAGTAACAGTATTTTAGAAGGCAGACTCAAAAATTAACTGAATAGCAATAAAAACAGTACAAATAATTTACCACACTGGCACTGTTCTTCCATGGTGGCTTTTTGGGTGGTCCACAGGACGTTCACTATATTTGGTAATAAACTGGAGATTGGGGCATATATTTTTAAATTTATTGAAAATTCAGTACGAAATAGCTTATCAAAAATAAATAATTGGCCATTCATTTTATTGTATTAATCCTATTGAGTATTCCAGTATGACTGATACCCAGATCTGTCAACATATGCAGTCAGATGTCTACTGCCATTTACATCAACTTCCATGTGAGAGAGCAGATTTTCATGTTTGCTGCACATTAAGTCCAAAAAGAGGAATCGGCTTGCAGTGGAAAGCGATATTCATTGTGCATTACCAAGTACCACTCCTAACATTAAAGAGCTTGTCAGTGAGAAGAGAATCCAAAAGTCTGGTTGCAAAGAAAAATGCTGGTTGTATACTCCTAATTTCAAAATTCTGTTTGTTAGAAATAAATTTCACAGCAAAATGTTAGAGAAGTATTCATGTATTTCCTGGAAATTATGTTTGGAAAAAATATATTTCAGACCAAAATGTCACGTGTCTACTATATTATATCATTTCTCGAAATTCTTTGTTAGGAATATATTTCTAGCCAAAACTGTTTGTTGTCTATGCTTTATTTATCATTACTCAAAAATGAAATGGTCCACGATATTTTTTTTTAATTGGTCCTGTGGGCCATGGCCTGAAACTAGTTGAGAACTACTGCTCTAAGGTTTAATATCATCCAGCTCAATCCTGCATCATCCTTGAACATGCTTGGGGCTTCATTCACTCGGGACTTATCTTGGAAAGATCATATTACATCTCTTGTAAAATCTGCTTCCAAGAGATTAGGTGTGCTAAGCCGACTCCGTACCCTCTTTACCCCTGCACAATTGTTGACTTTATGCACCGCCACGGACACAACCAACACCGCCGCACCACCACGACTACCCCCACACCCCTCCCGCACCGCCCCACGCAGCACATCACCCACTATCCTCCCACGTGCCCCAACTCCATGTGCCACCCACACCACCCACTCATCCACTCCTGGCCACCCATTACCCACCGACCATGCTCACTACACACGACCCCCCCACACCACCACCCACAACCGCTCACAACCATGACAGAACGCCCACGCCACCACATGCCTTCCCACCTTCACCAACAACACCCACTCTAACTACCACTACCACCAAATCAGGACGCCTCTCCCGTCCACCATCTAGATACACCCCTACACCAACCCCTACCCCCCCTACTACCCCACATTCCCCCACACATAGCGCCCATTACCCCAACACCACCCGTCCGGCCATCAGACTACGAGGAACCTACCAGCTCCTCCGTAACCTCCGCCACGCCACACAACCTTCTACGCTCCACCTCACCCTCAACCCACACCAGGAACCAAACCTCACAACTCACCACTGGACCTCCCACCTCCAACATATCGCCCCTGCCCACCAGACATCCACCACCAGCACATACTACCTCCAGTCACGGGGCCGTGACTTTTCGACTGCGGACAGTGGTAAAATACACACCTCCACCGCTGCCGGACCCCTCCCCCCCCCGCTGCTGAGCCGCAGCCCCACCACCACCCCACAAGGACACCATGGCAGGCCGGGTCAGGGTGAGACTGACCCAGAGCGAGAAGGGCGCCGGGGCTCCCCTACCTTAAGTCCCTCTTCCACCCAACCGACCCAACAACAACCACACAGGAAGAGACGACGACCCTGTGGGCGGAGCAGCCTTCACCAGGTTCGGGGTGGGACTGCTCCAGGAACAGTCCCAAGCAACACCACAGTAACTGCCACAGTACGTGCCAGGGAGGGAGCGGCCACAGTACACCTCTCAGTTGTTGCCCCTTGTAGCGCCGCTACAACGGCCACAGTACGTGTGGGGGAAGGAGCAGCCACAGTACGCCCTTCAGCTACAGCCACCTCTGGAGATGACCTCGGAGCGTTAGCTATTGAGCAGACTCTTGTGTCTCTGCAAACAACGGAAAAGTTCCCATCTGGAAGGAACTACCACTTAGATCGAAAATATCTGATTCTCCAATATCTGCCATGCTGCTTTGCGTCGTCAGCTGACAGGGGTGTTTGTTTACATTCGTCAGTACGACTCGAGTACTGTTTTTGCGAGGCCACTTTGGCTTAAGCCAAAGAGCGAAGCCAGGCTTGAGCCTCAGGCCTCACAAAAACGCGCCTATGTTTCACATTCAGAAACTTATCGTAAGATGGGGGTACAACAATCGAAGGTACACGTGTTCGCACTTCAACAAGTGGCCCATTCGGCGATCGCGTACCTACGTCAAATCAGTGCTATTTTAATGGTTCCGCCCATCAGAAACAGATCAAACAATTTCATTATATTTTGTAAAATGTGGCTTTAAATGATCACTTACTATTCTCGCTAAGTTGCCAGCCCTCGCTCCATTATTGCCTTTGGCGAAGCTATCTCCTCAGCCAGCGTGTGACTTTGGCCGCCACTCGTCGCCTCCAACTGTTCTTAGCTTGCTGCTTCTGTTTCGCTGTTGCTGACATAAGCTGAACAGTGGACCATGGCACTATACTGCAGTATTTATCATCAGCTGATTTCAAAAGGCGCAGGTGTCAGATGTAATGCATAAACCGCGGCGAGCACACAAACTACACGACGGTGCCCGTGAGAAACTCTCTCCATAGTACAGGGCTCAGTGGTTGGAGCTAACAGTAGGCGCATGCCACCCCTCCTGAGTTTGGATTAGCCCCATCTATGAGGGGTGCTAACAGCAGGCGTATGCCAATCCTCCTGTTTGAATCAGCCCCATCAGTGAGGGATGGGTCGGTTTAGAGGATGCAAAATGGCATGTTCTTGTATTCTCACGTGCACGTTTGTACCTTGTCGAAATTCCCTCATGATTACAGACTAGCACACTCACAAACACAGCCAGTCCAACATAGTTTCCACTTGCACCTAATCACTCTACACTCAAAAAAGCCTTTCAAACCTACGAGTACATCCGCGAGTGAAACTCCTGGGAGGGGGGGGAGTTAACTTTACCAGGGGCAGACACTGACCTAGCCATACAGATCAGTTGCTCTCTAACTGGCATTAAAAAACGGCTTAAACATGTTAGTAGAGCTTCCCAAAATTATCAGGCGAATGCAAGTCGATCGTTACGATGCATACATAGATAGTAGTGTGTTGATATCTCGAGTCATTTTTATTTATTTTGGCAAACATCAGCCCATTTTCTTCCCTTTGTACTCTCTATAAGCACTTGTGTGTGTGTGTGTGTGTGTGTGTGTGTGTGTGTGTGCATCTCCTTTTCCTCATCACTGCATCTCGGTTATTTACTTTTCTCTGTTTCTTTAGTATTTCATTCAGGTTCTTAAGATTAGGTTCAGCATGTAATCACGGCAAAATTAACTTCCCCACTGCCTCTTATTTTCATGCTTTTTTTTTTTTTTTCTTAAGTTCCCTTCTAGCCTCTTGTGGGAGACTTAGCAGAGTTCACTACCTTGGATATCATACCTCATGGCTTGCAAGATGGTACGCCTCTACAGTGTGCCATGACCTGGTTGTTGATTTAGCTGCAAGATCACCAGTAAATTTAGTTTTCTTTTCATCATAAGTTGCTAAAGATTTTCATATGAAGTCATGAATAGTATGTTACAAAACTTTTGAAGCTTGCATTTCAGTGGATACTGCAAGCACTGTCCAACAATAATATCAACATAATTATCATCATCATCGTCATCATTATCACCCACACCATACATGTCATACTACTGAATGTGGCGGGTATGATAAAAAAAAAAAAAAGGAGGGGGGGAAGTAAAGGAACTTTCAACCGTGCCCTGTGAAATACACCATGAATCCAAATTAACTCATGATTATGGCTTTTGAATTCCAGGCTGCACCCCACAAACGCACATCTGATCACGCGTGGATTCGAGACCATTCCATTATCCTTCGGGCAAAATGGGGAAGGTAAGCTGTCATGAGACTCCATACATCCTTCACCGACTCATTTCTGTCCATCGGTTACTTCACTTCCTCAGCTGCCATACTCCTCCCCCCCTCCCCATCTCCTCTCCCTAACGAAACCTTTAAACATCGCCATCTTGATCTTTCACATCTTGCACCCTCAAATTCATATATATATATTGGTACCCAATTCATATCCGTTGTCTCATTGACATTCCTTCTCATTGCACATCTAAAGGCTCTGAACTGCCAAACACCTGTAGTAGTGTGATTGTGTAATGAGTGACTAGCTAGATGTTACGTATGTTTCTGAAGCCTGTTTATTATTCCTAAGGTGTTGGTTACAAGGACTCTAGATATGGGATTTTACCTTAGGGATTAGTCTGATCTGTGTGTGTGTGTGTGTGTGTGTGTGTGTGTGTGTGTGTGTGTGTGTGTGTGTGTGTGTGTGTGTGTGTGTGTGTGTGTGTGTGTGTGTGTGTGTGTGTGTGTGTGTCACTAATATCTCCATTCCAAAAATATTGAGAAATAGAGAAATATAATTGTTAGCCAGTTCGGCAATACAAGTGCATTTAATTATACAGTTAAATAATGTCAGGTTTAAAGAGTTTTCACTTCCTTACCCATACTCAATAAGGAGCCACAGTGGCCCGGTGATGACGTTTTTCCTGCGACCTGCAAGTGCCCCGAGACTAGGGTTCCAAACATGCAGTAGCGTACATTTACAGTGAAATCCAATGACTTTAACAGTATAGACTGACACACAAAGTCATTATTGCACCGACTTTTACAGTCATCACAAACCTGTATAGACTGACACAAACAAATCGTCATCATAACAGCAACTTTCACAATCACCACAAACTGACAAACAAACACAGTCATTATAACACAAAATTTAACTGTTTAACTGTTTAGACTGAAAAAAAAAAAAAAAAAGTTGCAACACAAATCTTTAAAATAATCACAAAACTGTACAGAATGACTAACAAACATCCTTTATAACACCGACTTTACAATTATCATTGAGTATTGACTGACACACAAACAGTCATTGAAAACCAACTTTCACAAACATCACTCTCCCTACAGACACTCATTCCAATTTGTACATAGCTAGCACAAGGAAGAGAAAATTCTGACTACCACACTTCCCTTCGGAATAAGGTCCACTCCTGCAGCATAGGCCTACTTCCTTTGAACAGTTACAATATTCTTACATGGAAAAAAATGAAGAGATAGCATGCACAATTTTTATTATTAGGAATCATGTGCGTCTCAAAGAAAGAGTACGTTGTGTACGTTTAATACCGTCATTCCCTGTATCGTGCTGAGCTCTCAAAAAAAAAAAAAAAAAAAAAAAAAAAAAAAAAAAAAATCACATTTCTTGAATCCCGGTTGTTAATACCAGTTTACTCTTGCCTTTAGACGATTATATTCAACTTAGGAAAAACCTCGAGTATTGAAGGGGTCTATTAAGGCTAGCTAACCCCTCCAGTTCGTAAAACCTGTCCAGAGCTGAATAAAATCGTCCTGACATCGCGAATAAAAAAAAAAAAAAAAAAAAAAAAGGGCATTCCCGGCCTTAATGGAGCTCATCTGTGCATAAAAGTGGCATATAAGTCAATCTTCTGAATTTGTTACATCACAGGACAAACTGTAAGCAGATGTGTTCAGCGGCAGGCTAAAGAGGAGGTGGAATCTACTGCTCAATGCTCTCCATTTTCCACACCTTCACGTAGTCTACCTCAAGGGCGGCATTCTCGCTGATTCGGCCCTCACCCTGCTCCCAAGTTGGCAGCCAATCACCACGCTAGGGAAAAAAAAAAAAAAAAAGAAAAAGGGAGCAGATAATATGAGGGGCAAGGAGGTAGAGGGAAATGAGAACAGTGAAAGAGACAGGGGTTAAAAAAAATATATGGCAAATATGAATAGTGAGTCAGAAACAGAGATACAAAAAATGACAAATGAGAAAAGGTAAATAGAAAGGGATTTTAAAAAATGGCGTGAGAAAATGTGAGATAAAAACATGGGTTGAAAAAATGTCAAATGGGAAGAGTGAAAGTAATATATGAAATAAGAACTACGGCAAATGAAAAATGTGGGATGACAATTGGGAGACAAAATTTGGCAAATGACAAAAAAGGAGTTAAGAGAGAAAGGGAAAAAATGGCAAATATGGGAGGGTGAGAGAAAGAGGAGTAAAAAGGTCAGGAAAAAATAGTAAGAACGTAGGGAGCTTTAAAATAAAATGATTGAATCTATTAATAAATAAATACACGTGTGAGAGAAGGATAAATTAAGAAAAATTGGGGTGAAATAAGCGCAAGTATGGGGAAAAGGTCATTCACCCTACCACGTGAGAAAATACACACCCAATCATGAACACATCCTTTCATACATCCATTCACATAAAACTCGTTCATTCATTCGTCCATTCATCCATCCGTCCACCCATCTATCCCTCTACCGATTAGTCTACCCATCCATCCATTCATTCATTCGTCCTTTCATCCATCCATCGATCAGCCCACCCATCCACCCACTCACCCATCCACCCATCCATCCACTCACCCAGCCAGCCATCCACCCACTCACCCCGTTCCAGAAGTCAAGGAAGGCCTGTGGAGAGGTGTTGGACCAGGGCTTGGAGGGGTTGGAGGGCACATTGTCGGGGAAGAACCCATTCGTACCGCCGACTGCCAGGTTCAAGATGATGTAGAACTGCGACCCAGAGGAAAAAAAAATATACACATGAAAAAAGGGAAAGTGGAAAAATATGTACTCGTCTATGAAAAAGGGAAAGAATAATATATATATACATGGAAAAGGGAAGCTGTGGGTGGGAAAGGAAGGATAGTGATCTAAAACTGCTGGCTAGTGCTGGAGAGGGAGGCCTTCATGTGGTGCCACTGATATGGCCAATTAGTGGAGCTAAAATGAGTTAGCTAAGCGTGATGTAGACCTGTGTGTGTTGGTGCTGGAAAAGGACACCTTCACGTGGTGGCACAGATATAGCCAGGCAGTGGAGCTACCCCTTCTATCTCCCGAAACGTAATGGGGGAAGATGGACTGCAGAACAAGAGCAACTTCGGCCTGCAGTCCACAGGGTTCACATTCACATGAACCAAGGACTACAATTAATGCCTGAATGAAAGAATGAATGCAATAACAGAAAATAATAAATAAAATGATCGACTGTAACCAATCATTCCTACGCGTCACCTTCTGGTCAAATGGAGCCATCTTGTCGCCGGCCACCCAGGGATTGTCGTACTGGCTGCCGAGGCCGCTGAAGTCCCAGAAGTTGGTGCCGGGGTCCACGGTCATCACCAGCATATCGTCCACGTAGAATCTGAGGGAGGGAGTGCGTCATCTACGTCAAACTACGATAAGCCATGATACAGAACGATACACAAAGACACAATGCAATACACCACGAATCTGAGGACGGGAGGGTGTCATCTGTGTCACATCAGGATATGCGATGATACAGAATGGTACACAAAGATACACGCCGATACACCACGAATCTGAGGGTGGGAGGGTGTCATCTGTGTCAAACCACGATAAGCGATAATACAGAAATATAATGAAAGATACGCTGCGATATACCACGAATCTGAGGGCGGGAAGGCGTCGTCTGTGTCACAGCAGGATTAGCGATAATACAGAAAGATACATAGAGTCACATAACGACACATAACGATAAACAAAGGGACAGTAAGATACATCAAGGCACGCTCTAATACAGCGACACACCAGGATATGAGATTCACTTCAGGACTACTTATTTTTTTTTTTACTGAGGAAGAATAACATAATTAAACGCATCAAAGTACTGTATACAACTGTCTGCGTGCACCATAATCTGTAAAATACTATCGGACGAAATGACAGGGTGCAATCATATGAAAGAACATACTTCATACACCTACTTTAAACGTCAGAAACAGCTTGGGTTTAGAGCTGTAAACTTATTGCATACACACATCGCGAAAAGAGCACAGTACCACCGATCCACCTCGACTCCCCCAGGACTACTCACCTCATATCGGTCTTGGTCCAGTCGAGGCGCCAGGTGTGGAAGCTGTTGGCGAAGGACCCGTCGTTGGCGGTGCTGTGGGACGAAAATGAAGTGTGAGAATTTGTAGTTTTGATTTTCTTTCGACAAGTTTTTAAAGCTTTTATTTGTTTTGAATTTTTCATATTTTTCGGCAGCATCAACTCCTCCAGTTCGGTGACGCCCTTTTATGCTGCTTGTTTCTGCTGTTACAAGATATTTCAACTTAGGTCAGTGGCAGAACGCTATATCCATCGCCTCCAGTTTGTTGTTCAAACCCAAGCAATCCTAACCCTCCAGTCTGAAAACAGTATATCATAAGATGAATAAAAATTGTTTGGACAGCAAAAATAATGCAATATTTACTCATCACACTGAACGGGATGAAATGGAGATCAAGAAGGTGCAGGCAAACCCCCGTCTCTGACAGTAATTTGCTGCCGAATGTGTTCCCAAACACTTCTTCCTTAGCGATTTATTTTTTGGATATGGCAGGTTAATACCCATTTGTATGTTATTTATGCAGAATATGGCGATATTGGAAGGATTTATGTAACAGACAAAAAGAACAACCAGATGTATTAAACAAAATAAATCACTTACGAAAAAGTGGTAGGGAGCTTCCACAACAGCTGTGAGTACGGGGCCTAATGCTCAAAAAAGTTCCGCAAATGACCGTCAGATATTGTGGGCTTGCATACATCACTATCTTTAATATGTCTGGATGATGATGATGATGATGATGATGATGATGATGGGAGGTAGACAGCGAGAGAGAAGACTAATTCCATCTAGCTGTTTATCACCTATCTACCGTATTTCATGGGAGTTAATGTAGATAATATATACGGTTGAGTTAGTGAGAATAACAGCACGAACAGACTGAAGATAATAATAACACTGTATGATGGTTATAATGTAGGTGGGTGGCCAGTGAGGTGAGTGTAGAAATAAATGTGAGAATAACATTAGCGTGCAAAAAAAGGCTATGAGGTTACAGCGAAATTAATCCACGTATAGTGATGATAGGTACTGATAAGGGGCTGCTTCAAGATTAGAGTGAGACGATGCATGATATGAAAGAAACGGTACATGATAAGAATGGGAACAGAATTATCCTTCTGGACCGGAACACAAACGCATTTACGATCCCTTCCCCTGTCGTCACTCGGTTTTCGATTTGCAGGAAGGACAAGGAGGCTGTCGAATCTTCCTCTTGTCTCCTGTTCCAAATTTATAAATATATCTCAGTTACAAGACGAAAAAAACTGTAGGTTCATAACTGTTTTCTACAGAATGATCAGGGAATGGTGTGTAAAATCTTCCCCTGCTTAGTTCTTCCTGTAAAAAATATACCTAAGTTACGACGGGGAAAAGTTGGTAATGAGAATACCACTTCTGGATAATATGCTAAATGGACAAAGTGACAATAATACACATTTCCATCTTAACTTGGCCCAGATTTTCGTCCTTTTGCAGCTTATTTAACGTAGTTCACTGGCAGAAAATAAAATAGACGGTGCTACGTTTCTATATTCCTTCCTGGCACTTCCTCGTGACTAGCATCATATTCTAGTGTTACTATACTGGTACAACTCAGTAATCTGGGTGGAGAGATGTCAGTTTTAGGCCAAGTCAAAGTAAAAAGAGGATAACTAGGCCAGGTTAGTTTGGATTAGTATTAAGTCATGTTAGGTTACGTAAGGATGGGTTAGGCTGGTTTAATACAGAATAGGTTGTTAGGTTTGGTTTGATTAGCATATGGGTGGTGAGGTTAGGTGAAGTTGGATTAATTTAGATGACGCAAATACTAACTAGAGGTGAGGTTAGGTGAGGTCAGGGAGGGTTAGATGAGGTTAGATTAGGTTAGAAGAAGCAAATACTGACTACTGCATGAAGGTCTTATCGTAGAAGTCGAGTGGCCAGTGAGGTCCCCAGTGCAGGGTGGAGCTGGCAGCCTGGTTACCGATGTCACCGTAGTGGTCGTTGCCTTTACACACACAAGTACAACAGTTAGTACATTATTACAGTACATTATTCTCACCCACGTTCAACAATTAGTACACTGCTCTTGTACATTATTCTAGACATGATCGTTCGTAGTTCTTGCCATAATCGACATTCTAAACATAACAGATAGTACATTATTTCACTACATCATTCTACATATGCCTGTCCATAATTTTAGACAATCAATTGGCAAAAACGAGTCTAAAAGTCCTGCTAATCCTACATCTCACCTCGAGACTCCACAATGCCGATTTCTCCGCTGGCAGGCCAGGGGCCATACGGCCAGTGGTAGGGCAGCATCCAGATAGCTGAGGGGGGTGGGAGACAGGGTAGGCGGGGTTATTATTATCATTATATTATTATTATTATTATTATTATTATTATTATTATATTTCCTTCATTCTTTCTTCGTTCTTCTGCCTACGGGTGACTTTACACTCCCTCTTCTGTCTTTCTTTCCTTCATACTTTCCTCTTCCTTCCGCCTGTGGGTGACTCTACACTAAGTGACAAGCCAAATGGTTTCCTGTACACCAGGAAACCATTTTCTACGCTGGGTGGTAACCATATAACCAAATCTTGGCACCTGGTGATTTAGTGGGTAGGCTAATTACGGTGCTCCAGTCGGACTGAGCCGGTGAAGGTTTATATCCATGGGTGGTTGGGGTTTATTGCTCACGTAATGCCACACATCGATTAGTGAGGCTGGTCACTCTCATCTTAAAGTCAGGACCAACTTGCCTATGGGCTCCTACGCTCCTCATGGGGCAACGTAGGATTGGATGATGGATGAATGAAAGACTGATTATTATTATTATTATCATTACCTCTCTTTCTCTCTCTCTCTCTCTCTCTCTCTCTCTCTCTCTCTCTCTCTCACACACACACACACACACACACACACACACACACACACTACTACTCACCAGGCCAGAGCCAGTCTCCACGGGGCATCTTCGCACGCACTTCAATACGTCCATATCTGCATTAAAAAGGTCAGTTGTTAGGATGCCATGTATATCATCATCATCATTAATAACATCATCATCCTTATCATCATTATCATTATCATCATCACTGTCATCAACATCATCTTCATCGTCAGCATTATGTGTCTCCTAATCTGAATATAAACGTTCAGACACGGCATGGGAATAAGCAAGAAAAGAAAAATTACTTTATCACATTGATAGGGTTAAACTTAATCACTAGTGTGTGTGTGTGTGTGTGTGTGTGTGTGTGTGTGTGTGTGTGTGTGTGTGTGTGTGTGTGTGTGTGTGTGTGTGTGTGTGTGTGTGTGTGTGTGTGTGTGTGTGTGTGTGTGTGAAAATAATGTGGAAAATGTTTAAATAAGTGCTGTGCCAATAATGAAAGCTAAAGTCCTTCTGTGACCGAAGCATGGCATTCATGATAGGGCTGACGAGTAAATGTGTAAAATGTGAGTGTGTAAAAATCTGCAAACATGCATAAAAAGTCTAAACATGCAAAAAAGCTGTAAATATATGAAACTTATACCACAGCCTGGCACTCATGTCGGGGTTGACGAGTAATATTATGTAAAATGTTTATATATTTAGTTTTTGAGTTATATGCCCTGTCCCTTTTTTGGTCAATACGAGCCAAGGCGTTGCCCCTGGGTAGAGGACTTAGGTTTTTGAAGCGTGTAGCACTTTATGACTGGATGCCCTTCCTGATGTCTAGCAATGACCCTTGGCTGGACTCGAACCTCAGATCCCTCGGTCAAGCGCCCTAACTCACTGAGCCACGGCTGGTACAACCAGCGGGGTGACAGGAGAGCGCTACCTTTCCCGGCATGGCAGCTTACCTGGGCGAGGCGCGAACTCACGACTCTTCGCTCCCGAGTCAGACGCTTTACCTCTGAACCACCATCTCTCAAAATATGCGTAAATATGCGTAAAAAGAAACGTGTAAAAAAAACTGTAAATACCTGAAGGCAAAGTCCTTCTGCGTCCTCAGCCTGGCACTCATGACGGGGTTGACGAGGTTGATTGGGGTGCCGACGCGGCTACAGCCGTAGTAAGAATTGCCGGTACACACGTCACCGCGGCCGTTCATGCCCCACAGGTTCAAATCACCGCTGCTTAGGAACGCCTCGTCCTTCCACCGTGATGTTAGTTCCTGTGGTGATAGACAGATAAATATATGGAGATAAATAGGTAGATAGTCAGATCGATAGTTAGACAGACTGACAGATATATGGTTAAAAAGATAGACAGACAGCCTGACTGACTGACTGACGGATGGTAAAACAGACATACAAATTGATAGGTAGGTAGGTAGGTAGAGAGAGAGAGAGAGAGAGAGAGAGAGAGAATTCAGGCTGTTGGCAGGCTTCTTTGTTCCGTACTCCACCACACATGGCGCTACGCTTTGACGGCATTAATACCCACCGTCTATTCAATGATATGACAAGGATAACTCAGGGTTGGAGCAGTGTTACTTGCCAGAAATGTTTAAACTGATTGCTTGTATTCTAAGTAATTTTTTGTATATAAGAATAAGTAAATGGAATAAAGAACTTTGTATTGACAATGATTTTATCTCCCACCATTATAGAAATTAGCACACACACACACACACATACACACGCACCTCAAAAATCAAAGCTCACTGAACACAATAAAGTTAACTCTTGCGTCTTGCCCTATTACGTTTGACAGCCAAAAGACTCCACAATTACAGCTTTTTAATGTTTCTGATACCGACTATTACAGCTTCAGAATTTTCGCTGGCACTGATACCGAATTTTCACTGTTAATGATCCCGAATTTCCCGTTACATACAGGTACTCGTCACAGTTACCGCCACAAAAGTTCTCACTGTTACTTATACCAACTATTCCCTGTCATCAGCACCAAGTGATCCCCTTTACTGACACCAAAGCTTTGAGTGTTAATGATACCGGTACAAAATTTTCACTGTTACAGCCACTGAACCTCTACCGATCCTGACCTTTTCAAACTTATCCCTACTTTTCACCGTCACACCTGCTGAATTTTCACTGATCCCAACTTTCACCGTAACTGATATCGAAGCTTCCTCATCAGAGAAACTGAATTTTCACTGACACCTCTTCACCGTAGCTAATATCTGATTTTCACCGTCACTGAATTTCACCGCTGGTACTCACGGGCCTGATGAAGAGCGTGGAACCTCTGGTGTAACTGACGCTGCGGTTGTTCACGTACACTTGGAACTCCCAATTCTGTGCAGAGAGGGAGAGAGGCAGGGGTGAGATTGGCGAACAAATTGGCGATCGATTCTCTGTCGTAACTTAGGATTTGGTTCTGAAGGAAGGATAACGAGAAACACTGCGCCGTCTTCCCATGTCTGTTGTTCCTTCTACAGAAAAAAAAAAAAATTACGAGAGAAATACTATCGAAGGTTACCTTTTATTTTTTAGGACAGGGAAGGGAGAGTGCAAAATCTTCCTCCGCGTGTCTAGTTCTTCCTGCAAAAAAGTAAATAAATAAATCAAGTCTAGGGTTACGACAGGGAAACGATCGCAAATGACCCCCGAACATAGACTTACGATCAATTCAAAGTCGTAACTAAGATTATAAGAGGGATAAGGTTAGACTTGTAACTACCTCATCTGTTCCGTAAATTCCAAGATGTAAAACCTCCTGATATGCAACCACCTTATCTCTTCAGAAAATGTGACGCCATGAAACCAATCAAATGTAACTACCTTATCCATTTGCTTTAAAATATAAAAAAAAACTGATAAACTGTTATTATCATTATCATCATCATCTCTAGCTGAGCCTTTCTCCTTAACGAGAACCATGACAGAACCGCTTCCAGGCTACAATGTCCTTATAACCCTCATAACTCCCTATCACTCTTCTCTCTAATATTTCTCACCAACATACAGTAATTCACTCTTATCTTCCACAGCATATACAGCCGTTCTTTTCCAACAATACTGTCAGTGTTACTCACAAATACTTCCCTTAGCAACCATTCTGTTAGCATATTTCTATTTCTAATATGTCTAAATCATCTCATTGCATTTCTCTTTATCCACCTAGTAATTCACATCTCATCAATAAAACGCAAGAAACTGGTTCATGATGAAATGTAAACTAGTCTGTTGTCTTGTAATTTAATGCTATGATGGAATGATTAGTGTTTCAGTGAGTTTGATCGTAAAAGAAAAAAAAAAAAGCTGAAAACAAAAGCAGAACGCAGCACGCACCCCTCCGCCGGACATGGTAAGCTCGTGCTCCCAGACGTCATGGTCTAGGTAGTCAAACTCGTCGTTGAAGATAAGGCAGGGGAAGGCGGTGCAGTCCTCGGGGGCCACCACGTCTGACAGGCGGGAAATACGGACACACGTGAATTAATAAAAAGGCTTAAGACTTGACTAAAACTGGATCGTACGGCTGAAGACTACTGACTAAACTGAACTAAATGAGTAAGGTGATTGAACTAAAACGGACTGACTAAATAAAACCCATCTGATGCAATAAAAATGCTGAACGAAGTATAATGTATATTTGGAGGAACTACACCTCTTAATAACGCAACGTGCTGTGGGTACTCTTAAGGTTCTTGTGGGTACATACATACTGTACATACATACATACACACAAACATCTATCTACCTATATATCTATATACCTATATCTATCTATCTATCCATCTATCTATGTGTGTGAGTGTGTGTGTGTGTGTGTGTGTGTGTGTGTGTGTGTGTGTGTGTGTGTGTGTGTGTGTGTGTGTGTGTCTAACTGTCCTCTAACCACTCAATACCTTTGAACGAGGTATTAGGTAAGGGAAAAGGTAAATGTAATTACTGAAGAGGATGGATGGCTGTATAGGCGTATCGATAAATCGATACATACACAGTTACTTTACTGATGTGTCCTTAAAGAAACATGAAGATTTAAAAGGCTGAATATTTCTCTTACTTGCTGTAACGTTCCAGCTATTGTGATATAAGAAAAAAATTCATCATCATCATCATCATCATCATGTTCACTACCACCACCACCACCATCACTATGATCATCATCATCATCACTACCGTCCCTATCATCACCATCATCTTCACTACCACCACCACCACCACCACCACCATCACTATGATCATCATCATCATCAACATCAGTGCTATCACCACTACCACCATCATTACCATCATCATCATCATCATCATCGTCAGTACCATAACCACCACTACCATTATCATCATCATCATCATCATCATCATCGTCAGTACTAGCAGTACCATCACTATCTCTATCATCATCATCATCATCATCATCATCATCATCATCATCAAATACTATGGTAAATTCCGTATTCAGAGAGCTCCAGACGCTCAGACAGTATCATACATTCAACCTTCTGCAGTCACATATCTATCTTATTCTAGAAATAACCTATGGAATCATCACCATCTACACCACAGCAGAGACTCACCAGCGGCAAGCGCCCCTCCAACCAGCAGCAGTAAACAGAGGATCCTCATCTTGGTCTGTGGAGTCAGGGGAAGCTAGGTTACATTAAGGGAAGTTAGGTTGGGTTAGGTTATTTTAGGTTGGATTAGGTTATATTGGGTTACAAAAGATTGGGTTAGGTTAGGACAGGTTAGATTAGATTACGTTAGAAGTTGGGTTAGTTTGGCTAAGGTTAGGTTAAGTTAGGTTAAATTGGTGTGTGACAGTTTTGACATAGGGCGTGAGGGAGGCATAGGATGGTGTGGGTGAGGTGTACACTGCGGAGGTAAGGGTGAAGGCGTAGAGGTGTGGGCGAAGAGGAAAAGGAAGGGAAGAAGAGGAGAAGGAGTTAGAGAAGAGAGGGTGGGGGAGAAGAAGAGAAGGTGAAAGAAAAAACGTAGAGAGAAGTGAATGTGGGTGGGAAGAGAAGGTGGGGAAGAAGAGGAGAAGGTGGGGGAGAAGAGGAAAAAGTGGGGGAGAAGAGAAGATGGGAGAGAAGAAGAGAAGGCAGGGGAGAACAGGAGGGGAGGGGCGGTACACAGAGTCTGGGTGTATGAGTGGGGGAGGTATGGTAAAACATGACGTGAGTGACGACGACAAACAAACGTGAGAAAAATGTAGACACTCGGGAAATGAAGTGTCAGAAGAGAGAAGCTTGGGATATACAGCAATGAGGGAATGATGGAGTTATGGAGGAAACACACGTGAAGGAATGGTGGGGGGAGTGGAAGAAAGCTGTGACAGTGAGGGAGTTAAAGACACAAACAATAACAGCGAGAAAAAAAAAAATCTGAGAATGGAAGAAACAAGGGAAAACGGAATGAGAAAATGGGAAAAACAATAGATTAAGATTAGGGGGGAGGCACAGGGGGTGGGAAAAGAGGAAAGACAAGGGAGACCAGAGTGAGAAAAGATGAAAGAAAAAGAAAACGAGTAATGAACTGGCCAAGAAGGAATCGAAGAAAAGGATGTCTGGAGAATAAAGAGATGGCGTGAGAGGAGAGGTGAGGGGGGGGTGAGAGGTCAAGGTGAGAGGCAGGGAGGACTTACGTGACAGGATGCGAGGAGCAGATAGTGAAGGACCTGGGACGAAAGAAAGAAATAAAAGAACAGGAAAGGAACAGTTTAGGCAGGCAAAAGGAGAGAAACAAAAGCAAGCCTCAGGGAAAGAAAAGAGATTGAGAAATAAGAAATATACGGAAGACAGGCTGAGAAAGGAAAATATAAATTGAACTGGAAATTAAAATATAGGAGAAAGAGATAAAAACAGATCTGGGAGTAGGTAAAGCTCTTTAAAATATAACGGAAATAAAACAGACATTACTGGGGGAAAGCAAACAATAACAACTAAGAAAAACACATGTGATAAAGGATGATGACGAAGAGAGGAAAGTGAGGGACAGGGGAAGGGGGAGCGAAAGTTGGCATAAGAGTGCGTAACACATAACATAGATAATATGGGGGAAAATGGGGAACATATATGAAAGGGTTAAAATGACGACGAGGTTAGTGAGAAGCGGGGGAAGGCTGGGGTAAGAAGAAATGACTGGGTGAAAGAAATAATACAGCAGAAGACAGACGCCGGGTTGAGGAATGATGGTGAAAAAAGAAAAGAAAAGAAGAGGATACAATGACGAAGCTAAAATGGAACACAAAGGACAACTGAAGGGTACTTACAGTTCAATGTCAAGGCAACGAATAGGAGTGAAACAAATTTTTGGTATTACAAAAGACAAACAAAAATATCAGTGGGAAGATAAAAAAAGAAATTGATGCAACATGAAGGAGCACATGTAGCAGCAGTATTTGCTGTAACCCACGTTCATCTCAATATGGACACAGTAGACTGCATGCTGAGGCTGTCTCCTCTCCCGCAGTCTACCATCCCTCTTTCAGGGTATAGAAAGGGAACTGAGGGACGCTGCATAACCTGGCAGCGGAGCCACCCAGCTACTTTAGTGCCACCACGTGAAGGCACCTGTCTCCAGCACCAAAGAGAACAAAAATAATTATTTCTACATACAAGATAAATCGTGGTGACATGATGCAGGTTTCCTGTGTCTTACCATGATAATCGTATCCTCTCTCCTCGGCGCACCAACACACAATCCTTCTTCACCTCTACGACGTTTCATTTAATTCTTGCTGACCTTACACGTTGTTAGGCCTATTCAGCTTTGACGGAATTCTGGTAGTGCAGGGACTGAAGACGGCAATACCCAACCTCTCAGTTCGAAAAGTCTCAACCCTACCAATCTGGTGACGTCTTTTTTAGTTTATTACTCCTACCTCCAGCTAATTTTATTACCTCGCCCGGACGGAGTCCGGCAAAGTATTGTTTTTGTTGGGGTTTGTTTTGTTTTGTTTGTTTGCTTCCTTGTTGCAACATTACGGAAAAACAGTTGAATGAAATTACATGAAACTTTCAGAATATGTGGCCAGTGGTCCCAAAAGAAAGTGATATAATTTTGGAGGTAATCGAGTGACTCTGAAAGGTCAAAATCAAGGTCACGGATATTCAACGGGCCAGAACTTGAAACCAGTTGAAGACAGTGATATTTACTATTAAGAACATGCAGGAACTCGCATTATGGGCTTTCATTTGGCACCAAGACATTGAGTGACCTTGAAAGGTTAAGCTCAAGGTCACGGATATTCAGGGGGCCATAACTCGAAACGCGCTGAAGACAGATATTCACTATTATCAACACACGGGAAGTCCCGCATGGGATTTTACTTGGTACCATGACGTTTGACCGTAAGTGGCCTTGAAAAGACAAACTCCTGGTCACGGATATTCAAGGGGCTATAACTCGAAACTCGTTGAAGATAGATATTTATTATTATCAAGATATAGGAAGTCTCAAACTGGCTTTCATTTGACACCATGACCTTTGACCCTGAGTCACCTTGAAAGGTCAGACGCAAGATAACGGATATTCAGAGGGCGAAACTTGAAAACATTTGCGCCATTACCTTAGACTTCAATAGTGTACTGATAATAAATGGCAGTAACGATTAAGTATTTAACAGCAACAAAAAAGCTGCTGTCAGGCGACGTCTGTTGTGCCTGGCACGACTTGTTGACCTTTGGAGTGACTTTTTCCCACTGGAGTGGTAGGATACAACTTCCATTAACTCTCTCATTTCAAGAAGTTTATTAATACTGTCTGTAGGTTGCAAGAATAAATCAATAAAACAAATAAAAAAAATGAAATAAGAATCTATCAATAAAGTACGAACGAATAAATAAATAAAAGAATAAATAAAAAAACAAAACTCAATGAAGCCATTATCAAGCACACGAATCAAAACAACTCGTCATCGAACTGAAAGGGCTTTTCTGAATAAAATCACCTGCAAATGGCAAGGACAAAAAGTCACCAGCCTATCAATGGGTGCTGGAGAGGGACGCCTTCACGCGTTGGCCAGGTCACTCAACAGCCTGGTTATACAAACATTCTTCAACTGCTTCCCTATCCCCCGAAGGGAGGCTGGTGAACTGCAGGAGAATATCAGCTTACGCCTGTAGTCCACCGGGCTCACGTTTCAGATGAGCCTGGGACTATGGCAACTCTAATGAAATCATTTTAACTTGGCCAAAATCTTCATCCTTTGGCAGCTTAGTTCACGTAGCTCAGTCACCGAAAAAGACAATACTGTGGTTCTACATCCTTTCTGCAGCATTTCATCGTGATTAGCATCAGTATTTTTGTGTTACTCTATTGTAATAACTCAGCATTCAGGATGGACGGATGGCAATTTTAGGCCAAGATGAAGTGAAGAGAGTGGAATACCTTATCGTCGCGCTCCCTAGTAATTCACTGTTAACTAGAAAGCATTCAGAGAGCGCCATTGCCATGATAAAGGATGCGGATCCGGATCCGGATCCGTGAAGATAGGATCCGGATCCGCTGCAAAATTAACTCAATTCTTTCTTGGCCCATGACCCACTCTTCCACAAAATGTCACTGAAATTCACGGAGAACTTTTGGAGATATTGTGCGGGATATTCGGCATCCGGATCCGGATCCGACCCAAAATTTAAACAATTCTTCCTTTGCCCATGGTTCACCCTTCCACAATATTTCACTGAAATTCGTTGAAAACTTTTGGAGATATCGTCTGGACAAACAAGACAGAAAGAAAACATACGTGAATACATGACTTCCTCCAGCTTCGTCGGCGGAGGTAATAAATACGGTATCTCTTTATCTTCATTGTAATATATCGTATCTGTTGATTATCGTGTACACTGTTTTGTTATCGAGGGTATCAGGTCCATTATCAGACCTCTTGTTCTTCTCCTGATCAGGTTATCGTGGAGAAAGAAATACACGATTACTTAGACGAATGAAATATACTCCTGCATCTGCCATAATAATAATATAATAATAATAATAATAATAATAAACACAAAATGTAGTACTAACAGCAGTAGAAGTAAAATAAATAAATAAATAAAAAAGTCTGCCACCATCGTAGAGCTGAGGTTCAGGTTCAAGGAGAACAAAGGTGAAGGGGAGAGCCACGGGCAAGAGGGGGGGGGGGAAGGGATCCGCATGTCCGGTAAGAAAAAAACAATCTCTTCTTTAACTTGTAAATAATTCTTTAACTTGTAAATTAACTAATAAATAAAAAAACTTTTAAAATTTACCCTGAAAACTTGTTAATAACTCGTAAATAATTCTGTACCTTGTAGAAACTCACCCAAACCAAACCTAACTCGGGCATAGTTTGAACCTAACCCAGGCATAGTTTGAACCTAACCCGGGCATACTTTGAACCAAACCCGGGCGTACTTTGAACCAAACCCGGACATACTCTGAACCTAATCTACACTCACCCCTTCCCTGCAAGACGGGTTTACTCAACTGAATAAAATCGTCTGGCGGCGGAAAGAATAAAGTAATGAATGTGTCCCTGTGATTATCCAAAACAGCATATATTTTGAAGGGGTTGAATCCAAAACAACATATATTGAAAGGGATGAATCCAAAACAACATATATTGAAGGAGCTGAATCCAAAACAATATATATTGAAGGAGCTGAATCCAAAACAGCATATGTATATTAAAGGGATGAATTTAAAAAAGCATACATTTTGAAGGGGTTGAATTCAAAAAGCATATATACTAAAGGGTTAAATCCAAAACAGCACACAGTATGCATACTGAAAGGCTGAATCCAAAACAGCATAAACATTGAAGGGATTAACAGCAAAATAAGTAAAATACAAAGGTAATGAAGTTCTTTTTACCTTAATTTGGGCCAGATTTCCGTTCCGTTGCATTTCATTTAACTTGGCTCAGTGGTAAAGACAATGCTGCATCTCTACATCCTTTCCCCAGCACTTCTTCGTGACTGGCATAATATTTTAAGGTTAATCTACTGTTACAACTCAACACTGAAGTTGGAGATATGGCAGTTTTAGGCCAAGCTTGAGTAAAATGAGTATTATCAAGACAACAACTCTACATTCCTTCCACTGCACTTCTTCGTGACTGGCATCATTCTCTAGTGTTAATCCACTGTGACAACTCAGCATCGAAAATGGGGAGATGGCAATTTTAAAGCAAGCTAGAGTAGAATGAGTATTATCAAGGCTACGACTCTACATCCCTTCTATAAGACTTCTTCGTGACTGAATTAATTTCTAAGTGTGAATTTACTTCCACAACTCAACAATGACGAAGGAGGAGAAGGTAATCTTAGACCAAGTTACAGTGAAAGGAGTATATCAAGGACTTACTGTACCCGTGAAGTGAAGTGAGGGGACGCACCTTGGAGCCCGGGACTATTATACTCTCCAGGTGGTGGGGACTGGAGAGGAGACTGCGGGTGGAGGGACATGCGCAGTGATGACCTTGTGATGCTGAGAAGGGAGGGAGGGGTTAGGAAGTGGTGGAGGGGAGGGTAATCGAGGAGTAGAGGTAGGGGAGAGATGTGGAGAGGAGAGGGAGGGTGACTGAGGGGTACAGATGGAGAGGTGGTGGGGATTGATGGGGGAGGGGGGGCTGACTGAAGAGTGGAGGTGGAGGGGTGGAGATTGGAAGAAAGAAGAGGGGGTGGAATGGTGGAGGAAGGGTGGGGGGGCTGAGGAGAAAAGATGGGGGAGAGTGAACCGTTGAAGGGAGGGAGGGGGTCTGAAATAGAAACAACACTGCAGCTAATGATGACCATTATCTGGTGAAAAAAGTTAGGCTATGTAGGATTGATATGTCACGCCATGTCGGGCTTATTCTCTCTCACTCTCTCTCTCTCACTTCCGCTCACTCACTCAATCACTCACTCACCCTGTCGCTCACTCACTCTCGTTAACTCGTTCATTCTCACTCAGTCACTCTCTCACTTCCGTTCAATCTCAATCACTGACTCACTCTCACTCACTGACTCACTCACTCCCAGTCACTCACTTTCACTCTCACTCACTTATGCACTCACTCACTCACACATTGTAACCCATTCACACACCCACTCACTCACTCTCATTTACTGTATTTCGTAAATGGCCCCATCCATCAGACATAGCCCAAACAATTTCATTTCATTATATCTTGCAAAAAGTGGCTTTAAGTGACTAGGAATGCTGTAAAAATCACTTACTATTTTCGCTGAGGTGCCAGCTCTTGTTCCACTACTTTACTGCCTTACAATTGATTTCTCAGTTGGAGCTTACAGTAGACGCATGCCAATCCTCCTGGGCTTGGATCGACCCCATCTGTGAGAGGATGCAGTATGGCATGTTCTTGTATTCTCACACGTTTGTACCTTGTCGATATTCACTTATGATTACAGACGAGCTCACTCACAAACACAGCCACTCCAACACAGTTTCCATTTGCACCTAATCACTCTACACCTAAAAGCCTTTCACACATACGAGTATATCTGCGCGCGGAACACCTGGGGGGAAGGGAAAGTTCACTTTTCCAGGGGCAGACACTCATCTTTCTAAGCCATACAGATCAGTTGCTCTTTAACTGGCATTAAAAAAAGGCTTAAACATGTTAGTCGTGCTTCCCGACATTGTCAGGCACATGCAAGCCGACCGTTACAATGCATACATAGAAGGTAGTGTGTTGATATCTTATTAGTCTCCACCTATTACATAGGTGGAGACTTGTTTTCGCTGGTATCATCATTGTGCCCGCCTCAGAATCTCGCAACGATTCCAGGAGAACCGGAGACTGTGCAAGGAACCTGAATGTCCCAGGTTATGTGTCCTGGCATGGGCCACTCCTGATAGAAAAAAAAATCCAAATCCTTTACGCTCAGTGGAAGGGCTTGTCAAAGTCATACCTGTATTATGTTGTGAGCAAGACAGGTTGGTCGTGTCTACTAGAAATTTCTTTATGGCCTGCACAAGGAACCTGAATGGCCCAGGTTATGTGTCCTGGTATGACCATTGCTGATAGAAACAAAATCCAAATCTCCCCAATGGGTTCAAGGTCACTGTAAGAAACAGTGGGTGGAGGCTAGTGACTGTCCGCAGGACAGTTACAGAGCTCTAGTTTTTATTATTCTTATACTGAAAATCATCAATCGATTTTCTTCCTTTTGTACTCTCTACAAGCCCTTAACGTTGTGTGTGTGTGTGTGTGTGTGTGTGTGTGTGTGTGTGTGTGTGTGTGTGTGTGTGTGTGTGTGTGTGTGTGTGTGTGTGTGTTTCCATTTCCGTTTCCTCATTACGTCCCCGTAACTTACTTTTTCTATTTTAGTACGTATTTCACTCAGTTCTTAACACTAGGTTCAGCATGTATCATGGTAAAATTTACTTCATGCCCCCTGGCTCTTGTTCTCATTTCCTTTTTTTTTTTTTTCTTTAAGTTCCCTCCTTGCCCCTTGCGAGAGACTTAGCAAAGAATGCCTTGGATATCACACCTCAAGGCTTGCAAGATGATGCTCCTGTTGCAGTATGTCATGACCCTGTTGCTGACTGTGCTGTAAGATCACCAGTAAATTCAGTTCTCTTTTCAAGTTGCTGAAGATTTTTATATGAAGTCATGAATAGTATGTTACAAAACGTTTGAAGCTTGCATTACAGATGATACTGCAAGCACTGTTCAACAATAATATCATCATCATCATCCGTACTATATGTCTTACTACTGAACGTGGTGGGTATAATCTAAACACACACACACACACACAAAAGGAATGGGGCTTCCAACCGTGCCCTGTGATAATACGCCATGCATCCAATGCACTCATGATCATTCTAGGCTTTAGAATTCCAGGCTCCATCCCGCAAACGTACATCTTCCTCTGAGTGCTTGTGGATTCCAGACCATTCCATTTTCCTTCGGGCAAAAAGGGGACGCTAAGCTGTCATGCGTTTCCATAAATATTTCACTGACCCATTTCTGTCCATCAGTTATTTTACTTCGTCAACTGTTTTCTTTCTTTCTCTCTCTCTCTCTCTCTCTCTCTCTCTCTCTCTCTCTCTCTCTCTCTCTCTCTCTCACACACACACACAAAACCTCCAAACATCACTTCTTGATTTTCCACATCTCGCATTCTCAAACTCAAACTTTTTTTTTTTTATTACCTAATTCATGTCCTTTCTCTCTCTCAACGATATTCTTTCTCACTGTACATCAAAAGGCTCTGCACTTCCAAACATCTGTAGTAGTGTGACTGTGAAATAAGTGACTGGCTGGATGTTACGTATCAGGAGCCTGGTCATCATTGCTAAGGTGTCGGTTACAGGGGCTCAAGATATGGGACTTTGCTTTAGGTGTGTGTGTGTGTGTGTGTGTGTGTGTGTGTGTGTGTGTGTGTGTGTGTGTGTGTGTGTGTGTGTGTGTGTGTGTGTGTGTGTGTGTGTGTGTGTGCGCGCGCCAGTTTAAAAAATACTGAAAAAACACAGCAATATAATTACTGGCCAGTTCGGGCATACGAGTGCATTTAATTATAAGGTTAATGTCAGCTTTCAACAGTTTTCACTTTCTTACCCATAATCAATAAGGAGCCACAGTGGCCCGGTGATGACGCTTTTCCTGCGACCTGCAAGTGCCCCGAGTCTAGGGTTCCAAACAAGCAGTGGCGGACATTTACAGTGAAATCCAATGACTTAAAACAGTAAAGACTGACACACAAAGTCATTATAAGAGCAACTTTTACGATCATCACAAAACTGCATAGACTCACAACATAGTCATTATAACAGCAAATTTAAAATAATCACAAAACTGTATACAGGTAGACAAAAAAAAAAAAAAAAAAAAAAAAAAAAAAAAAATCGCTAAAACACTTTCACAACCATCACAAAACTGTAAAATGACACACAGTCATTATAACACCAACATTTACAATAATCACTAAAGTGTACAGATTGACACACACAAACACAGTCACTGTAAACCAACTTTCACAGTCATCAATCTCTCTATTTACTCGTACTTCACAAGCACAAGGAAGAGATAATTCTGGGAATAAGGTCCACTCCTGCGGCATACCTCATATGAACTGTTACAATATTTATTCCATGGTTAAAAATGAAGAGATAGCATGCACATTTTTTATTAGTAGAAATCATATGCGTCTCAAAGAAAGAGTGCGTTGTGCACGTTTAATACCGCCATTCTTTATACCGTGCTGAGCTCACGAAACAGCATCATCTCCCTTGAATCCCGGATGTCATATTCTGTTTACTATTGCCTTTAGACGATTATTTTCAACTTAGGAAAAGCCTGTGGTACTGTAAGGGTTTATTAAGGCTAAGCCTGCCCAGAGCTGAATAAAATCGTCTTGGCATGCCGTAATAATAATAACAATAATAATAATAATAATAATTAAAAAAAAGACGGTCCCTCCCTCAATGGGAGTCATCTGTGCATAAAGGTGGCATATAAGTCAATCTTCTAAACCTGCTACATCATAGGACATGTGTCAGCAGGTGAGTTCAGCAGCAGGCTAAAGAGGAGGTGGAATCTATTGCTCAACGCTCTCCATCTTCCACACCTTCACGTAATCTACCTGAAGGGCGGCATTCTCGCTGATTCGGCCCTCACCCTGCTCCCAAGTTGGCAGCCAATCTGCACGCTAGAAAAAAAAAAAAAAAGTAGATGATATGAGGGGCTGTGAGGTAGACGGAAAAGAGAACAGGCGAAAAAGACAGGGGCTTAAGAAAATGGGTGGCTAATGAGAAAAATGAGACAGAAAGAGGTATAAAAAATGACAAATAGGAAACGGCAAACTGAGAGGTATTTTTTAAAATGGCGTGAGAAAATGAGATAAAAACATGGATAAAATATATGTAAAATGAGATAGGCGAGAGTATTACATGGGAAAAAACTATGGCAAATGAGATATATTGGATAACAACAGAGATTAAAAAACTGGCAAATCAGATAATGGGAGTTAAAAGGAAGAGAGAGAGAGAGAAAAAGGGCAAATATGGAAGAGTGAGAGAAAGAGGGGTAACAAGGCTAGAAAAAAATAGTAAGGACGTACGGAGCTTTAAAATAAAATGACTGAACCAATAAATTAATAAACGAATGTGTGAGAGGATGATATATTAAGAAAGTATGGGTGAAAGAAGCGTAAGTATGGGGAAAAGGTCATCCACCCTACCATGTAAGATAATATACTCACCCAACCATGAACCTATCCTTTTATACATCCACTCAAATATATTCGTTCAGTCGTCCATTCATCTATCCAGCCATCGATCGGCCCACCCATCCGTCTACCCGACTCACCCACCCATCCATCCACCCACCCATTTATCCATCAACATACTCGGCCAGCCACCCATCCACCCACTCACCCCGTTCCAGAAGTCAAGGAAGGCCTGTGGAGAGGTGTTGGACCAGGGCTTGGCGGGGTCGGCCGGCACTTCATCGGGGAAGTACCCACCCGTACCGCCGACAGCCAGGTTCAAGATGATGTAGAACTGCGACCCAGAGGAAAAAAGGGAAAGAGGAAAAATTTATATACATGAAAAAGGGAAAGAGAAAAGAAATATATATATATATATATATATATATATATATATATATATATATATATATATATATATATATATATATATATATATATATACAGTATATGCGAAGGGGAAGCTGTGGATGGGAAAGTAAGGATAGTGAGAGATGCATGATATAGGACTGTTGGTTAATGCTGAAGAGGGAGGCCTTCACGTGGTGGAACAGATATAGCCAGGCCGTGGAGCTACTCTTTCTATCTCCCGAAACGTAAGGGGGGAAGATGGATTGCAGATCGAGAGCAACTTCAGCCTGCAGTCCACCGGGTTCACATTCGGATGAGCCTTGGACTACAATGAATGAAGAAATAAATTAGCAGATAAGTAATAAATTAAATGACTGTAATCAATCATTCCTAAGCGTCACCTTCTGGTCAAATGGAGCCATTTTGTCTCCGGCCACCCAGGGATTGTCGTACTGGTCGCCGAGGCCGCCGTAGTCCCAGAAGTTGGTGCCGGGGTCCACGGTCATCACCAGCACGTCGTCCACATAGAATCTGAGAGTGGAAGGGTGTCATGTATGTCAAACCACAATAAGCCATGACACAGAACGATACATAAAGACACACTGCGATACACCAAGAATCTGAGGATGGGAGGGCGGGAAGGCGTCGTCTATGTCACATCAGGACCAGCGATGATACAGAAAAATAACATAAAGTCACATCACGATACCTCACGAAAAACAAAGGGCCAGTAAGACACATCTAATCACGCTCTACTAATGCGATACACCAGGGTAAACTATGGAACAGCAAGATACACAGGTACTATGATACATTAAAACAGATCCAATAGTATCTATCAGATCATTCTATTATACATGAATGCAAAAATACAGCAAAACGTACGAAGTCATACTACTATTCGCTATAAAGATACAGTAAGCTACACTGTCACACTATGATACATTAATACAAAGGTACAGTAAGACACATCGCCACAATAAACTTGGTAGTGCTATATCGAAAATCACAGAAGAGGCTAAAATTGCTAGAATGTTGTCAGAACTTGGCAAAGGCTCCTAAATATTGTCGATGAATGGAAGTAATTACCCCTAGACTTAGCTACAGAAACACTAAATTGCGGAGAGGGGAAGGGGTGGGCCAGGGAAAGGTAGGGGGTGGAATGAAAAGGGAAGGATAGAGTGGGGAGAGGTAAAGGGGTGAAACGTATAGAGGGACAAGGAAAAGACTGGAGAAGGGAGAGGTACAAGGGTGGAATGAGGAGAAGGATAAAGAGATGTAGGGAAAGGGATTTAATCCCCGAGCTAGGCAACTATGGCCATATAGCCCCAATAGGTTACAGGAGCGCGCTACCATTCCCAGCATGGCAGTCCCGGGCGAGGCTCGAACTCACGATCCCCCGATCACGAGCTCGATGCTCTACCTCTGAGCCACCGTGCCCCCGAGATGTGGGGAAAGAATGACGAGTGGAAGGAGGGGAGCAGTGGATTGGAAAGAGGTGGAGAGGATAGGAATGGGGAGAGGGGGAGTATATGGAAAGGGACAGAGTGAAATGAGAAGAATAAGGCTCCAACACTAACTACAACTGATATGCGGTTCACTGAAGGACCATTTTTTCTTTTTTTACGGAAAGTAACATAATTAAACGCATCAAAATACTGCATATGACTGTGCACCATAATCTGTTAAATGCTATCGGACGAAATACAGGGGCCGACCATATGAAAGGACATACATTATTTTTTTTAATGTAACCGACTCTGGGCATAGGTTTCACAGCCTGCTCCCAAGGCCCAGTAATCCTAAAACATACATCTCCACATGTCACCACTTCGGCTAACATCCTCCTTTCACACTGAATACATGCTAGGGCTGTTTCATGCAGGACTGGTGTATTGGTATCAGCGGGGGTACTTTACGACATGTCGGCGGGTCTTTTGGTAGATCAGTGAAGTTTGCTTTTATGAAGTTCAGATCCTTAAACTGTTCCCTGCCTCAGCGGGGATTCCAACCTGGGTCCATTAGACCGGCAGGCCACCTCTCTACCGATTCAGCCACCGCTTCCGAAACAGCCGGGGTTCAGAGCTCTAAGCTTATTGCATGCACACAGCGAAACGAACACAGTACCGCCGATCCATCGTGGCTCCCACAAGACTACTCACTCCATACTGGTGCTGGTCCAGTCGACGCGCCAGGTGTGGAAGCTGTTGGCGAAGGACCCGTCGCTGGCGGTGCTGTGGGATGAAAATTAAGTGTGAAAATTTGCAGTTTTGACTTTTTTACTAGTTTATAAATTATTTATTAGTTTTAAATTTTTCATTTTTTTCGGCAGTATCAACTCCTCCAGTTCGGTGACGCCCTTTTATACTGCTTATTTCTGCTGTTACAAGATAATTTAATCTAGGTTAATTCAGTGGCAGAAAAGTAATTAATGACGGCTATATCAAACACTATATCCAACACCTGCAGTTTGCTATTGTATCCGAAGCAATTTATCTAATCTTCCTGTTTGAAAACGTATATCATAAGGTGAATACACATTGTCTGGATAAGAAAAATAATGCAATATTTACTCATCACACTGAACGAGATAAAATGGAGACCAAGAAGGTGCAGGCAAACCCCCCGTCTCTGACAGTACAGTAATTTGCTGTCCAATGCGTTCCCTAACACTTCTTCCTTAGTGATTTATTTTTTGGATATTCCAAACACTTCTTTAAAGGTTTTGGATATTCCGTGAGTGAAATTGTACATGGACGGACTGGCCAGTGAGTAGAGTACTCGTATATGGATAGGCTGAGGATAACATGAATTTGGAAAACAAAGTACGGGGTTAGACTAGATAAGGTCGGACTGGATTAGCATTCGTTAGGTTAGGTTGGTTTTAAAAGATTAGCTTAGGTTATGTTACGTTTGATCTGTACAGGTTAGGTTGTAGGGTAGTTAAGGTTGGATCAGTGTGTCGGGTTAGGTTAGATGAGGTTAGGCGGGTTTACTACAGATTAGGCTAGGTTAAGTTGCGTTTGATTAGCTTAGGTTAGGTTAGCTGGGGCTAAGATTAGGTTAGGTAAGGTGCGGTGAAGTTAGGTTAGGTTAGATTAGATTATGTCAGAGGAGGTAAATACTAACTACTGAACGGTGGTCATTTCGTAGAAGTTAAGTGGCCAGTGAGGTCCCCAGTGCACGGTGGAGCCGCCAGCCTGGTTACCGATGTCACCGTAGTTGTCGTTACCTTTACACACACGAGTACAACAGTTAGTACATTTGGCACATTACTCTCACCCAAGACCAAGAATTAGTATATTATTCTAGTACATTTTTCTACACATGATCGTACGTGCTGCTAGCCATTATAGTTTTTCTAAGCCTAACATATAGTACATTATTTAACTCCATTATACGGGATCGTCCATAACTGTTGACAATCGGAAGACAAAAACAAGTCTTTGAGTCCTGCTAATGCTACATCTCACCTCGGGCCTCCACAAGGTCGATCTCACCGCTAGCAGGCCAGGGACCATACGGCCAGTGGTAAGGCAGCATCCAGATAGCTGACGGGGGTGGGAGACAGGGTAAGCGGGAATATGATTATTATTATTATTATTATTATTATTATTCTCTCTCTCTCTCTCTCTCATACTACTCACCAGGCCAGAGCCAGTCTCCGCGGGGCATCTTCGCACGCACTTCAATACGTCCATATCTGCATAAAAAAAAGTCAGTTGTTAGGATGCTACGTATATCATCATCATCATCATCATCATGTATGTCTTCTAATCTGAATATAAACATTCAGACACAGCATGGATATAAACAAGAAGAAAAACTACGTCATCATGTTGATAGGGTTAAAAATGAACTGTGTGTGTGTGTGTGTGTGTGTGTGTGTGTGTGTGTGTGTGTGTGTGTGTGTGTGTGTGTGTGTGTGTGTGTGTGTGTGTGTGTGTGTGTGTGTAAAAACTGTAAATATATGCTAAATAATGTGTAAAATGTTTAAATGTGTAAATGGTACCAATACCTAAAACCAGAGATCTTCTGCGACCTAAGTCTGGCAGTCATGGTAGAGCTGACAAGTAAATATGTAAAAATGTGCAAATGTGTAAAAGACTGTAAATATGTGCAAAGTTTACATGTGCATAAAGAGTGTTAACGTGTAAAAAGTTTGTAAATACCTGCAGCAAAAGTCCTTGTGCGATCAAAGCCAGGCACTCACGACAGGACGGAAGTGTATATGGTTCAAAATGTGTAAATATGTGTAAAAAAGGTGCAGAAAGGTGTAAAAATATGTAAGCGTGCAAAGTACTGTAAACACCTGAAGCTAATGTCCTTTGGCGACTTCAGCCTGGCACTCAAGATGAGGCTGAGGAATAAATATATGTAAAATGTTTAAATATGCGCAAAAACGTGTAAAAAAAAAACTGTAAATACCTAAAGGCGAAGTCTTTGTGCGTTCTCAGCCTGGCACTCATGACGGGGTTGACGATGTTGGTTGCGGTGCCGGTGCGGCTACAGCCATAGTAGGAGTTGCCGGTACACACGTCCCCGCGGCCGTTCATGCCCCACAGGTTCAATTCACCGCTGCTTAGGAACGCCTCGTCCTTCCACCGTGATGTTAGCTCCTGTGGTGATAGATAGATAGGTAAACAGATAGACAGACAGATAGACAGAGAGAGAGAGAGAGGGAGGGGGAAGCGGGCTACAGGGATAAACACAAACCAGCGATAACATTTTTGCTTCCTTTCCCAACATTTTCCTTTTACCTGTGCGTCCCTCTAGACTTAGCTGCTGGCATGCTTCGTTGTTCCCATACTCCACCACCCTGGGGGCAACACATGGCGCTACACTTTGACGGCACTAATACCCACCGTCTGTTTAATGATATGACAAAGGATAGCTCTTTCAGGGTTGGAAAAGTCTTGCCAGAAATGTTTAAACTGGTTCTTTGTATTTTAAGTATTTCTCGTGAATAAAGATAAATAAATACAATAAAGAACTTTGTATTGATAGACTGATTTTATCCCCCATCATTATAGAAATTAACACACACACACACACACACACACACACGCACACACACACAAAACCTCAAAAATCAAAGCTCAGTGAATACAATACAGGTAACTCTTGCGTCTTGCCCTAGTATGTTTGACAGCCAAAAGACTCCATAATTACAGCTTTTTAATGTTTCTGATACCGACTGTTACAGCTTCAGAAATTTCGCAGGCACTGATACCGAATTTTCACAGTTACTGATACAAACAGCTTCCTTGTTACTTATACTATTCCCTGTTACCAGTACCAAGTGATCCCTTTTACTAATACAAAATCTTCAGTGTTCGTGATACCGGTACCAAATTTCCACCGTCACACCTGACAACCACAATTTTTACCGTCACCAAGCTATTGAATTTCCAGCGACCTCGACTTTTCACCGTAACTAATACCTGATTTTCACTGTCACTGAATTTCACCGCTGGTACTTACGGGCCTGATGAAGAGCGTGGAATCTCTGGTGTAGCTGACGCTGCGGTTGTTCACGTACACCTGGAACTCCCAATTCTGTACAAAGAGATAGAGGGTGAGACTGGCGAACAAACTGGCGATCAGTTCTCTGTCGTAACTTAAAATTTGGTTTTGGAGGATAGACAAGACATTGCACTGTTTTCCCATGCCTACTGTTCCTTCTACAAAAAAAAAAAAAAAAAAAAAATATTAGCTACGAGAGAAATATTACCGTGGGTTACATTTTTTTTTTTTTTTTTTAGGGCAGGGATGGGAGAGCGTAAAATCTTCCTCCCCGTGTCTAGATCTTCCTGCGTTACGACAGGGAAGCAATCGTAAATGACCCTTGAATACAGACTTACGATCGATTCAAAGTCGTAAATAAGGATAAGGATAAGGTTAGACGTGTAACCACCTCATCTCTGCAGTAAATTCCAAGGTGCAAAAAACTAATGAAATGTAACCACCTAATCTATCCCGTAAATTCAAATTACAACAAGCAATGAAATGTAATGATTTTAACTGTTTAGTAAGTTCCAGGGTGTAAACAACTAATGATATGCAACCACCTGATCTCTTTAGCAAATGTGAAACCATGAAACCAATGAAGTGTAACTACCTTACCTATTCCGTATTTTTTTTAACAATGAAAAACCAATGAACCGCTATCATCATCATCTCTAGCTAAGTATTTCCCCTTAAAGAGCCATGACAACCCCTTCCAGGCTACGATGCACTTATATACCTCACACTCCCCTATCATCACTCTTCTTTCCATTAATTCTCACCAATATTGCTCACTATTTTCTTCCACAGCATACACAGCCGTCCTTTTCCAACATTACCATCAGTGTTACTCCCAAATACACTCTTTAGCCACCATTCTGTCAGCATTTTTTTTTTAATATGCCTACACCATCTCTGCGTATTTCTCTTCTTTCAACTAGGAATCCACATCTAATCAATAAAACGCGAGAAACTGCTACACTGATGAAATGTAAACTAATATATTGTACTGTATTTCAAAGCTATGGTAAAGCGATGATACGAAACTATATTACTGCTTCAATGAGTTTCATCGTAAATAAAAAGGCTGAAAACAAAAGCAGAACGCAGCACGCACCCCTCCGCCGGACATGGTAAGCTCGTGCTCCCAGGCGTCATGGTCTAGGTAGTCAAACTCGTCGTTGAAGATAAGGCAGGGGAAGGCGGTGCAGTCCTCGGGGGCCACCACGTCTGGCAGGCGGGAAATACGGACACACGTGAATTAATAAAAAGGCTTAAGACTTGACTAAAACTGGATCGTACGGCTGAAGACTACTGACTAAACTGAACTAAATGGGTAAGGAGACTGAACTAAAACGGACTGACTAAATAAAACCCATCTGATGCAATAAAAATGCTGAGCGAAGTATAATGTATATTTGGAGGAACTACACCTTTTAATAACGCAACGTGCTGTGGGTACACTTAAGGTTCTTGTGAGACTATACGTACATACATAGATAAATATATACGTACATGTGTGACAGTCTAACTCTCATCCACTTACCACTCAACACTTTTCAACGAGGCACTGCCTACCATAACTCCAATCACTCCACCTCCTCCCTTCCCCAGTACCACTGTCCACCTTCCGCCCTCACCAGTGCCTCACCCCCCCCCCAATCACCCATAACATTTGTACACCCATCCACCTCTAGCCCCCACACCCCCTGATCAATAGCCTCCCTGACTCTCACCATCTTCCGATGCCCCGCTGTCTGTCACCTATAGCCCTAATACTCTCCTCGCCCCAACCTCTATCCAACCTCATCCCCGCTTCTATCCCGTCACCCCCAGCTCTCCCCCCACCTTTCCATTCCCTACTGTATATCCCCTCCTCCTCCCTCTCTCCTTCCCCGTACCTCTGTTGATACTTAATTGTCTCCATTCTTGCAGTCTCTCAGTATATTTACCCTGCAGTCCTTTATGGCACGCCTGTCAACTCTATTTCATTGGACTGTCAGTATCTTCTATGAAAGCACATTGATGAGCCGGTATTTCTCTCTCTCTCTCTCTCTCTTACCAAATACAATCCTATACAAACATTATCATATTCTATAAACATCATGCTTAATCTACCTAAATACAAGCCTCCCCTCCCCTCCCCTCCTCTCTCTCTCCCTCTCTCTCTCTCTCTCTCTCACTCTCACTCTCTCTCTCTCTCTCTCTCACACACACACACACACACACACACACACACACACACACACACACACCAATAACAATCATCTGACTAGCTGACAGGAGGTGCCATCAGGTAAGGGTAAAGGTAAATGTAATTACTGAAGAGGATGGATGGCCGTATAGGCGTATCGATAAATCGATACATACACAGTTACTTTACTGATGTGTCCTTAAAGAAACATGAAGATTTAAAAAGCTGAATATTTCTCTTACTTGCTGTAACGTTCCAGCTATTGTGATATAAGAAAAAAAAATCATCATCATCATCATCATCATGTTCACTACCACCACCACCACCACCATCACTATGATCATCATCATCATCATCACTACCGTCCCTGTCATCGTCATCATCATCAACATCAGTGCCATCACCACTACCACCATTATTACCATCATCATCATCATCATCATCATCGTCAGTATCATAACCACCACTACCATCATCATCATCATCATCATCATCATCAAATACTATGGTAAATTCCGTATTTAGAGAGCTCCAGACGCTCAGACAGTATCATACATTCAACCTTCTGCAGTCACATATCTATCTTATTCTAGAAATAACCTATGGAATCATCACCATCCACATCACATCAGAGACTCACCAGCGGCAAGCGCCCCTCCAACCAGCAGCAGTAAACAGAGGGCCCTCATCTTGGTCTGTGGAGTCAGGGGAAGCTAGGTTACATTAAGGGAAGTTAGGTTGGGTTAGGTTACATTTAATTATATCATGTTAGATTAGATTAGGTTAGAAGCTGGGTTAGTTTAGGTAATGTTAGGTTAAGTTAGGTTAAGCTGGTGGATGAGAGATTTGACACAGGGGGTGAGGGAGAGATAAGGTGGTGAGGGTGAAGGACAAGAGGACAAGATGGGGGAGATGTGGAGGGGAGGGGCGGGTCACAGAGTCTCGGTGTATGAGTGGGGGAGGTATGGTAAGACATGACGTGAGTGACGACGAGAAAATAACGTGAGAAAAATGTAGACACTCGGGAAATAAAATGTCAGAAGAGAGAGGCTTGGGATATACAGAAGTGAGGGAATGATGGAGTTATGGAGGAAACACACGTGAAGGAATGGTGGGGGGAGTGGAAGAAAGCTGTGACAGTGAGAGAGTTAAAGACTCAAACAATAACCGCGAAAAAAAATCTGAGACTGGGAGAAACAAGGGGAAAAGGAGTGAAAAAATGGGAGAAGCAAAGCAGTAAGATTAGGGGAGAGGAACAGGGGGATGGAAAAGAGGAAAGACAAAGGAAAGCATGTGGAGTAAGAAAAGAGGAAAGAAAAAGAAAATGAGCAATGAACTAGCCGAGAAGGAATCGAAGAAAAAGATGTCTTGAAAATAAAAAGAGGGAGTGGGAGAAGAGACGAGGGAAGTGAGAGGATGGGAGGACATACGCAAAAGGATGTGATAAGCAAAGCGTGAAGGACCTGGGGCGAAAGAGGGAAATAAGAGAACAGGAGAGGAATGGTTTAGACCGGTGAAAGGAGAGGAACAAAAGCAAGCCTGAGGGAAAAAAAAAAAAAACAGGGTGAGAAACAGGGAGTGAGAGAAGGTGACTAGGGGTGCGAGAGAGAAAGGAGACCAGGAGGAAAATGGAAGACACGTGATAAGAAATATACAGAAGTCAGGCTGAGAAAGGAAAATGTGAAGTGAATTAGAAGTTAGAATATCGAAGAACGAGATAAAAACAGATCTGGGAATATGTAACGACATTACTGGGGCATAAACACAGAAAAAAACCTGAGGAAAAATACATGTGGGAATGGGTGGTGACGAGGAGAGGAGAATGAGGGACAGGGGAAGGGGGAGGAAGGTTGAGATGAGAGTGGGTAAGAAATAACAAAGATATTATGGGGGAAAATAGGGAACATATATGAAAGGGTTAAAATGACGACGAGGTTAGTGAGGGGCGGGGGAAGAGGAGGGGAAGGCTGGGGGGAGAAGAAATGACACAGCAGAAGACAGACGCCGGTGTGAGGAATGATGGTGGAAAAAGAAAAGAAAGAAGAGGATACAATGACGAAGCTAAAATGGAACACAAAGGACAACTGAAGGGTACTTACAGTAAAATGTCAAGGCAACGAATAGGAGTGAAACAAATTTTTGGTATTACAAAAGACAAACAAAAATATCAGTGGGAAGATAAAAAAGAAATTGATGCAACATGAAGGAGCACATGTAGCAGCAGTATTTGCTGTAACCCACGTTCATCTCAATATGGACACAGTAGACTGCATGCTGAGGCTGTCCCCCCTCTCGCAGTTTACCATCCCTCTTTCAGGGCATAGAGAGATAATTGAGGGACGCTTGCATAACCTGGCAGCGGAGCCACCCAGCTACGTCAGTGCCACCGCATGAAGGCACCTGTCTCCAGCACCAAAGAGAACAAAAATAATTATCTACATACAAGATAAATCGTGGTGACATGATACAGGTTTCCTGTGTCCTCACATGATAATCGTATCCTCTCTCCTCGGCGCACCAACACACAATCCTTCTTCACCTCTACGACGTTTCATTTAATTCTTGCTGACCTTACACGATGTTTGGCCTATTCAGCTTTGACGGAATTCTGGTAGTGCAGGGGCTGAAGACGGCAATACCCAACCTCTCAGTTCAAAAAGTCTCTTAACCTCATCAATCCGGTGACATCTTTTTTAGTTTATTACTCCTACCTCCAGCTAAGTTTCATTAATTTTTAGAGTGAGTTTTTTCCCACTGGAGAGGAAGGATACAGCTTCCATTAACGCCCTTACTTCAAGAGGTCTCTTTAAAGTTGAATAAAACTGTCCTTAGGTAGCAAGAATAAATCATCAAAACAATAACTGATTAAAAGAAAAATAGAATAAAACAAGAACTAATCACTGAAATAAAAACTATCAATAAAGTATGAATAAATAAATAAAAGAATAAATATAACAAGACTCAACCAATAAAACAATAAATCAAGCGCACCAATCAATAAAACACGTCACCGGACTGAACGGGATTCCCTGAATAAAATAATCTCCAAATGACAAGGCCAAAATTGCTTCATATGTCACTAGTTTATCGCTGGGTGCTCGAGAGGGACGCCTTCAAGTGGCGGCACAGATATAGCCAGGCCGCTCAACTGCCTGGTTATACAAACATCCCTCAACTGCTTCCCTGTCCCCCGAGAGATGGTTAACTGCAGGAGAAGATCAGCTTAAGCCTGAAGTCCATCGGTCGCACGTTTCACATGAACCTGGGACTGCGGCAACTATAGTGCAGTCATTTTAACTTGGCCAAAATTTTCATCCTTTTGCAGCTTAGTTCACGTAGTTCAGTCGCAGAAAAAGACAATACTGTGACTCTACATCCTTTCTGCAGCATTTCATCGTGACTAGCATCAATATTATAGTGTTAATCTATTGAAATAACTCAGCATGGCAATCTTAGGCCAAGAGAAAGTGAGGAGAGTTGAGTACCTTATCGGGGCGCTCCCTTGTAATTCATAGTTAATAAATACGGTATCTCTTTATCTTCATTGTGATATATCGTCTCTGTTGGTTATCGTGTACACTGTATTATCATCGACAGTATCAGGTCCGTTACCAGACTCCTTGTTTACCTCCTGGTCCCGTTATCATGGAGAAAGAAATGCATGATTTCTAAGACGAAACAAGTTTACTCTCGCATCTGACATAATAATAATAATAATAATATAGTAGTAGTAGTAGTAGTAGTAGTAGTAAAATAAATAAATAGGTCTGTCATCATCGAGGAGCTGGGGTTCAGGTTCAAGGAGGCCAAAGGTAAAGGGGAGAATCACGGTCAAGAGAGGAGGCCCGCAAGTCTCGTGTAAAAAAAAATCTTCTTTAACTTGTAAATGTTTCTCTAACCTGTAAATATTTAACTTGTACATTAACTTGCAAAAATAATAAACACTAAACTATTAACCTGTAAAACTGCGAATAAGTAACTCGTATATAATTCTTTAACTCGTAAAAACTCACCCAAACCAAACCTAACCCAGGCATACTTTGAACCTAACCCGGGCATACTCTGGACCTAACCCGGGCATACTCTGGACCTAACCCGGGCATACTCTGGACCTAACCTGGGCATACTTTGAACCTAACAAGGGCATATTTTAAACCTAACTTACACTCAGCCCTTCCCTGCAAGGCGGGTTTCCTGAACTAAACAAAATCGTCTGATGGCAGAAAGAATAAAGGAATGTATGTGTCCCTGTGACTGATAAGGCTGAATCCAAATCTTCATATAAACTTAAGAGTTGAATCTAAAACAGCATATATTTACTGAACGACTGAATCCAAAACATGTATACTGAGGATGAAAACAAGACAACATATATATATATATATATACATATACATATATATATATATATATATATATATATATATATATATATATATATATATATACTGTATATGCAATTTTTTAGTCAAGTTAAAGTACAATGACCGTTATCAAGGCTACGACTCGACATCCTTTCTATTGCAATTCTTCGTGACTGGATTAATTTCCTAGTGTTAATTTCCTGCCACAATTCAACAGTGAAGGCGGGGGAGAAGGTAATCTTATGCCAAGTTAGAGTGAAAGGAATATATCAACAAGGACTTACTGCACCCGTGAGTGAAGTGAGGTGACGCAGTAGCCCTCACGCCCCGGGATTATATACTCTCGAGGTTGTGGGGACTGGAGAGGGTACTGTGGGTGGAGGGACGTGCGCAGTGATGACCTTGTGATGATGAGGAGAGAGGGAGAGGTGGGGAAGTGGTGGAGAAAAGGGGGAGGGGGGTGATTGAGGAGTAGAAGTGGAGTGGGGAAGATAGGCTATGGAGAGGAGAGGGAGGGTGACTGAGGAGTACAGGTGGAGACGTGGTGGAGACTGAAGAGTAGAGTTGGAGGAAGGGTGGTTGTTGGGGGAAAGAAGGGGGGTGGAGTGGTGGAGGAAGGGGGGGGGTTGAGGAGAAAAGAGGAGGGAGGGTGAACTGGTAAAGGGAGGGAGGGGTTTTTGGATGGAAACAACACTGCAGCTAATGATGACTATGACCTTGTAAGGGTAATTATATAGAGCTGAAATGTCATGCCCTGTCAGGGATTATTCCCCCCCCCGCCCGCCTCTCTCTCTCTATCTACCTATCTATCTGAACTCACAATAATTTCTTACATCAGCCTCATCACCACGTTCTTCACCAATCCGTACACTTGTCCTTCTACCTCCCATGTCACTCCACTGGCGTTACTGAGGCGACAAGACACATCAACTCTCATTATTCACTTCTCTCCCTTCCAGCATTGTCCACGCTTCGCTACCACACGCCTGTTGCAGTAATTTCATTCATTAAATCTGCCAAATCCCTGGAATCCCGGCCACGTCTTTTTCTAATATACTGTTACCCCTGCGCACTTTTTTTTTTTTTTTTAATGCCTGGTGTTGTATCTGAAAAGTGGCCAACACCATAAAGTGGCGGACGAATACTCCCGCCACCCCATGTAGGATCTCTTTATTTTGTGGCAGCCACTTGTAGTTCCAGCATGAACGTCGAGGAGGTGGTTGTGTGTGTGTGTGTGTGTGTGTGTGTGTGTGTGTGTGTGTGTGTGTGTGTGTGTGTGTGATCGTTGTGCTTAAAACGTTAAAAAAAAGTTCGTTCTGTAAATGCTTGTTTTGGAAAATATATTTCATGTAGTAGGAGTACACATCTATGTTCAGTTATTAGATGAATGACTAACTACATCCATAAAACAATCGCAGTAGTTGTAGTCGCATAAAAAAAAAAGCACGAATTTTTATAAAAAAGCACGAATTTTTATGAGTTACTATACTTGCCATGAACTTGAGAAAAAACTCCTCCTCCCATGTTTTTCACTTGCAATTTGTTTAATAAGTTCTGTTACATATGAAGTCTTAGCTGTTCTTAACATAGTACTGAATAATTTACTGACATAATCATCGTGTGTTTTGGAACACTTACCTTTCTCAGTCTTTTCCCATCTGAAAGATTATTCCAATCACGAAAAACTGTCTCACACTTCTTAGTTTTTGCTTCATGTTTTTTTTAACTGAAAATCATAAAAGGCTGAGCGTTTCTTTACGTTCATGATAAAGATTTCACAGTTAAAAAGATCTTGTTTACCCAGTGCCTCAGAGGTACACCAAGCATTTCTGTCAACGACGTCCATCTGCCCGCCACTGAACCACTAAAAAATTGGCACGTACGCCGGTCACCATATAGCTATGGCTTCTATAGCCCACCACTATATGGCAAGCCACAGTGGAGTGGTGGAGAAAATGGACCCTGTCGCCACTTTTTTGTAGCTGACACTAAACAGGACAGTGCGCGGGCTTCCATGGGGACGTGTGAACAAAGACTGGAAAATAGAACACAAAATGAGAGAGAGAAAAAAGAGGGTGAGAACAAAGACGGACAGAGAACAAAGACTGACACAGAATAAAGACTGAGAGAACAAAGACTGACATAGAATAAAGACTGACAGAGAACAAAGACTGGGAAAGAGAACAAAGACTGACAAAGAGAACTTGGACTGGCAGACAGAAAACAGACTGACAGTGAGAAAAACGACTGACAACTGACAAAGATAAAGACTAACAGAGAACAAAGACTGACAAAGACAACAAAGACCCAGTGGTGAAATGTAGAGGTGTATGGTATGCAGGAAGACTGCTGGACCCCAAGGAACATGCTGGGGGTGGAAGGATGATGTAAGAAAAAAAAATTTGAGTTAGAAGAGGCCTGATCATCCTGGAGGGTAGTAGTAGTAGTAGTAGTAGCTGCAACCCCAGGCTCATCTGCATGTAAACTCAGTGGACTGCAGGCTGAAATTGTTTTTCTCTTGCAATCCACCATCTTCCGTTTGGGGGAAAGGGAACGGGCTGAGAGACGTTTGTATGTTCTGGCAGTTGAGCCATCATCCAGTACGGTAAAAATGAGAGTGCGATAAAAGGCAAAATGAAATGAACGGGTATATCAGGGGACTCTCGATGCCAGTAACTTACAAGAAATGAGTAGTGATGCGACCGGGGTAAACTGCAATATGCTTGGACTGGTTGTGGAAATTTACGCTTGTAATGTAAGTTCGAATTCTCGCTGTATAGTGAAGGGTTATAACCGGAATTTAAAATTGTTCTTTTGTGTTGTATGTAGGACTGTTGTTTTTCACAAGTCCACTGACATGTCATAACACTCTTGCAGTTGCCAATGCTTCGTACTGTTTGAGCTCCTCAATCTCAAGAAATGCAGAGGGCAAGCAGTAGGTTATCTTGGGTGCATGGCAACACGGTATGTTAGCGCAGAGAAAATACGTGTCTCTGTAGCATCACTGACCAGATCCGGTTCGATGAGGTATGAGGCATTATCCAAAGGTTTACACGAGGAGAAAAAAATATGATTAAAAGTTTTCATCATACTGTAAAAAAAGGGAGAGGGGAGAGATTCAGCGAGAGAACATGGGTACTGATTAGATTTAAGACCGGCAGAGGGTGGTGCTAGGGGAGGGGGCGGGCTGGGAACCAACACCTGTGTGGATGGTATGAGCTGATCAGTCACACCTGGCGCGTTTCTCAGGCCCACAGGCTCTTCACGGCCACAAGTACGTCCTCGTTAGCCTTAAAGAAAATCATAGAGAACTGACGGACAGTGTTTACAAATTTACCATGGACTCAACAGCAATAAATGAGCGTTAAAAAATGATGGACAATGTTCATGAATTTGCCGTGGATTTAACAGCAATAATGAACACTAATAATTGATGGACAATTTTAATAAACTTACCTTGGACTGAAGAGCACTAATGAACGTCATAAAAAAAGGGGGCAATATATCAAGAATTCTTTACCAATATTTACCATAAACAGGGTTCCAATGAAGTAAACTATTCATTTATCGTATTTTTTCGTATTTTGTCACTTTATTCACTCCGATTTGATTCTGTAGTGGCTGGCAGTTGTATGAGTGAAGACATACATACATACAAACAATCATATACTCAATTTCGGCTTAGTTGAATATTCTGGTTAGGCTCCAGTAACACAATTATCATCCATTCTGTACTCTTTCCACTTCACTTTGGTTTAAAATTGCCATCTCTCCATCTCGAGTGTTGCCCTGTGACAAGCCATTAACACTAGAATATGCTGGTCACGATGAAGTGCTATGGAAAATAAGTCTGGAAAGACACGAATGTGGGCGAATTACTACACCATACCAGATCACAAGTGCCAATATGAGCTACGAGGAATTTTGTAAACAGGTAATTTTTGGCCAATTAAAACGAGCATCATTAACCCCTTCAACACAAGTAGACCTATGTATTTCAAATCGTATTCTTCCCATCCCCAACCATACTTTAAATCGTATTCTTCCTACTTCCAGCCATACAAGTGCTTTAAATCGCATTCTTCCTATCTCCAACCATTCTTTAAATCGCATTCTTCCTATCTCCAACCATATTTTAAATCGCATTCTTTCTCTCCAACCATACTTTAAATCGCATTCTTCCTGTCTCCAATCATACTTTAAATCGCATTCTTCTTATCTCCAGACTAAACTTTTTTTTTTTTATTTTAACTTACGGAACAGAGACCTTTCGAACTAGACGAAGTAGATATATCCTTCTGTAAAGCCTTCATTATTAAAGACCTTTCCTTAGTTGATTAAAATCGTCTGGTGGTAGGAAGAACCGTATAAAATATCGTCTTCGGGTACAGTGAGTTAAAATAATAAATGACGAAGAACGAAAGGGGAGGAAACATTTTACGGACGATTTTGAGACGGCAATAGCAGAAAATTATTAGTATACCTGTTTTACGCTAATTTGGCCTAAAACTGACATCTCTCCATCTTGAATTCTCAATTGTAAAATTGAATTTGCACTAGGATATGCTGCTAGTCACGAAGAAGTGCCACTGAAAGGATACAGAGCTGTAGAACAGCCCTATTCACTCCGTGTGAAATAAACTGCAAAGGGCCAAGTTAGAGTAAAACAAGTGTAACAATAGTATGAACATTCATCCTCCAGGCTAACAAAGTGGAAATTTGAATGAAAAAAGCACAATTCTTGTCTGTTTGTCCACCTGTTTACATGCACAATAAATCCAAGCTCACGAAAAAAATGGTCACACACTGTGGGAAAAACGGCACAAACCTCAGCAGGGCCCATTATCGTTATAAAGGTTGTTTATCTTTTCTTTTATTCGTACTGATTAGTTTTTGTTACTAAGAGTCCTGACGAATTTTATGTTCAGATTTGTCATAACTATCCTGAAACTACTTTTCAGCAACTACCGGTATTATACTTTTTATTTTTATTTTTTTAATTCTCCAACTTGGCCAAAACTGTCACTTCTCCATCTTGAAAGGTGAGTTGTAACAACAAAGTAACACTAGAATATTTGTAATGCTAGTTACGAAGAAGTGCTGTGGGAAGAATGCAGGCCCATACTATGATTTTTTTTTACTGCCGGTTAGATACAAGAAATTAGCTGCAAATGGACGATAAAACCTGGGATGAGGTCATGGAGCGTGGCCTCAAGGATAAGGGACTGAAGTTAGAAGCCTGGATGAAAAGTAAGGCAACTGTAATGAAAACAACAAAGCATTATTTCAGTTTTATTCGTTGTTGGTGTTCGTCAATTCTCTTAAACAAGAATCCATTATAGTTTCACTGTAAGAGATGAAGGTCTCTGATACAATGCTGAGAAGGAAACTAAATCATTGTTAAACCATGATCGAATATACAACACAGATACTGTATATTTATTCAGATCCAGAAAATACATATCATATACGAGAGTACTATGTAGATTTTTGGGGTCCCGACAGAGTGCATGATTGGAGTAAATGATGTACAGTGAGTGTGCGTTATAGTGGCAGGGGAAACTTCGTAGCAACTGTTCCTTGGCGATTTATTTTGCATATTATACTATTTTGTAGGAATGTCATTTCAATATCGGTTTGCATCAATGACATATCAGATGATACTGAGATACATTGGCCAGAATAAATCGCCAAAGGGGAAGTGTTACGAAATCTCCATGGCCACTCAGAATACGGCACATAGCGTCCAGTGTCATGGGCTGAGGAGGGTTGGAGCAGCATGAGTCACCTAGAGGAGAGTGATGGTGTCATGCTGCCGGGTTAGGTCGGGTGGTGGGTCTTACAGCTATTGTTGCGTTGGTGTCGGGCAACCATGACCACTATATCACATCGGAGTGTTGCGTTTCAACGACTTCAGCAGGGCTGGGATTTTTAAACATACTTACAATCGATTCCCTGTCGTAACAGCGACTTGTTTTTGAAAGAAGGACAAGGAAAGGACAGCGAAGTGTCTTCCAGTCTCTAGTTCCTCCTGCAAACAACAAATCAAAGTTATGACAGGGCGTCGATCGTGAATATGCCTGAGAGTTCCATCCCAGGTCGTGAGGGGAGAACTAGGAGTAAATGGAGACTCAGTGAGAGGTGATGGGAGCACGCCAGTTGTTGCTGCGGGTGGCCTCGGTGATTTTGTCATGGCGACGAGGAGAGACCGGCAGCGGGCGGTACTTGCGAGGGGATTGCCCAGGGGAGCCGCAGGGCAGCTGGTGGAGGCAGGCGTGGGAGTGACAGACGTGGGGTTGGGTACGTTCAAGGGCCAAGCGTTCTCGTTTGGTGAGGCGGCGTGGGCTGGTGCGGGTGGAGCGACGGGAAGCCACACTGGGGGATTGGTCTGGGGTGAGACTGGGCGAGGAGTATCCAGATGACGGGCAGGAACGACACCATTGCCTGCTGGGGTCGCCAAGCTCGGTGGTCTTGCCGTTGCGCCACGGCAGCACCAACTCCAAAGCCCAACCAGGGCCACCATCCTGACCACCTTCCTTTCCCACAGCTTCCGCCACTTCCTGAGCAGCACCGATCTCGTCGAACTCGACCAGCGCGCACCATTGCTC
>NC_137047.1:8121515-8136515 GCF_032717465.1 Coenobita brevimanus | reverse complement strand
TCGCGGACTTATGTGGATTCCAAGCAACACTTCCTTAGACATAAATACAGTTTATAGTTGTTCTGCCTAAATTAGCCTGACTGGATAAATAAAATAAAATAAATAAATGAATAAATAACAAGAAAAATAAATAAGTAAATAACAAAATAAAAAAATAACAAAATAAATGAATAAATAAATAAAACTGATGCAATATGAATCGAGCGGAGTGGACGTGGCGGGACAGGAACAGATATGGCGGTCTACGAGGAATGGACTAAATTTCTGGCAAGCTCTCATACCTCACTGTCTACTGAATATAATCGTCTGACGTTAGCTGGGTTATAATACTAGAGTTATCCTGATCATGAGAGAGTTTAATGGTCATGGTCAAATGTTGGAAAATTTTGACAGCAAAACTACCACAACCAGTAAGAAAATAATTAAACGATATTTTCGCAATAATGTCTAGAAACTGCACGAGAGATATTTAGTTTTATTTTATTTTTTGTGCTAAGGCTTAATTTTCTCCTAGAATACGACATAGGCGGCAATTATCACCAAATCAGCGACTATTCCAACACTGGGCCCTGATTCACAGACTTATGGCTTCCATCTTGTAACTCGAACTTTCGTTGGCTGGAAAAACAAGAGACATGAAAGGAATCTGCTATTTCCATTCTTAATCCTTCTTAAAAAACAAACAAAAGAATCTTTGTTAAACGATAATATTCCTTTTCCCATTTTTAAGCTAAGATTTATTCAGCAGGAAGGATAGGAAAACCGGATATAGATTCCTGATGTCTTTATCTCTTCATGAAAAACAAAAATGGCGTAAGTTACTACTGGAAACTGATTGCAAGCTTCGTCGTGAATCCGGGCTTGTGTATACCGCATGGATGAGAGTAGCTGTGTATACCAAAATAATGTGTGTGTGTACGTGCTTACTGTTCACTGTTTGCAAATGGGTGTACGTGTGTGTGTGTAGCAAAGGACGATTATATGACGAGGTAAAAATACTGCATGACAAAGAAGGTCGTGGTTTTTATGTCTTTTTGCGTAGTAGTATGCTTTGGTGGTCGCGACAGTTATTTATGTTCTGACCACACACACACACACACACACACACACACACACACACACACACACACGGTCACACACACACGGTCACACAGTACGGCATATAAAAACTGTGACTTAGCCAACGTGTGCACACTCTCGCACGTACACTTACAACATTATATAATCTCCATATTCTCTCTCTCTCTCTCTCTCAGTCAATCAAACTATCTATCAATCTGTGTATATATCTATCTATATATATCTATCTGGCTGGCTGGCTGGCTAAGACTCTTTCCCTCTCTCTCTCTCTCTCTCTCTCATCCAATTAACAACTTACTGTAATTAGGAGAAAAAGAGAAGCATAAGATACAAGAGGATGACTGAAGAGAAGGAATAAAGAGAGGAAGAAAAGGATGCATAAAGGGGAGGTGGAGGAAGAAAGGGAAGAAGAAGAGGTGGAGGAGGAGAGGAGAAGCAGGGGGGAAGAAAGTGAACCCGTACAAGTGTCAAGGTGAGAGGGGTGAGGAAGGGCACCGGAAGAAAGCAGTGAAGGGAAAAAAGTGAGAGAGAGAGAGAGAGAGAGAGAGAGAGAGAGAGAGAGAGAGAGAGAGAGAGAGAAGGGGGGGTGTCGGTGCTTGTAATGATAAACAGATGACAGACCTCACAGTCAAAACAAGAAAATGCAGCAGTATCACCAACAGAAAACACACACACACACACACACACACACACACACACACACACACACACACACACACAATATTAATAAGTGTAGTGTCCATTCTAATACAAACAGAAGCACTAATTTAACACCTAAGTGAACGGAGAAAGCTTTAAGGGAGTCAGAGAGAAGATGAAAGTGTGGAGAAACACCACTGGACTCTTCCCTGTTAAGAAATGAATACGTCAGAAGTTCTGGATAACGTAGTTGAAGAAAAGAGAGAAAGAATGGAGACGGTGTAACAAGATTGAGTGAGTGCGTGAGTGGAAAAGAAAGTGAGTTTGTGAGTGAGTGAGTGAGGATGGAGGGGACGGGAGCACTTAATACACTTGAGGTAATAGGATGACAGGTTGTGTAACGCCACATACTGTACTAAGCCTCCCCATGTATTACCTTATTTTTTCTTCTCTCTCTCTCTCTCTCTCTCTCTCTCTCTCCCTTGCGGCCGCTAAGGGGTGAATGTTCGATTTTAACATGGTGACTCTAACCCAGTTCTTCAGCATTAACCTGCTCACACAACGCTCACAAGGATCTAAAGTTTGTAGTAATCTTATGTTTCTTGTGTTCCTCTCAATCATTATTATCTTGGTACTGGTTCTTAAACTCAATCTTTTTCTTCATCATTATCAAACACTTTGCCCCTTATAAACAGGAGCGTAGGGACCAAGGGATAGGGACTCAGTCCTGACATTTAAGCCAATAGTGACCAACCTCACTCGCCTCTGAGTGGCATTACGTGAGTAATAAACCTCAATCACGCCTCAGATGGAACTCACATAGGCTCCACCCGACTGGATCGCCTCAGCGCACTAAATCACCAGGCTTCATCAAGTTATATGGTTACCACTTAGCACTGAAAAATAATAGTTTCCTGGGCTACAGAAAACTATTTGGTTTGTCACAGTGCTGAGTCACCTGGAGACAAAGAGAGAGAGAGAGAGAGAGAGAGAGAGAGAGAGAGAGTGTCATACAATATAGACGGATGTAATAAAACAAGTCAGCTTCCGTTACTACATAATCATCTCATGACAGCTAAATGAATAATGGAAGGTAGGTCTATGTGCTAGTTCCTCCCTCTAAATTTCCCTTATGCGCGGCCACTGTAGAGGAAGGAGAGCTGAAATTTTGCAGAAGGGATACTCTTTCTCCCAAAACAACATAAAACACAAGTAAAGCTGACTTAGATTCCTTACTATTTCTCAAGCACAAGGATTTACTAGCACAGGCAGTCGATATCAAACTCTACGGTCCTGTTGCTCCCAATTTCATTTCCCCCCAAACATCACACCACGTCACCAGAAGAAGACGATACAGAGAGGTAAGGAGAAGAGAAGAGGAGCAAGGGGAAAGTAAGCAGGGAGGGGGAGAGTGAGGGGAGGGTTGCGAGGGGGAAAGGGAACGAAGGGACTGGGAATATAAGGAAAGGAGTGAGGGAATAGGGGAAAAGAGGAAAAGGGAAGATAAGGGAACGGCTGGGGGGAAAGCGAGAAGATCAATTTCCACAGTACTCAAACTATCGCCAGACTACTTTATTTCAGTTCTGGCAGGTACTCTCGGTCTGAAAGGGTTAACGCGTGTGGAAAACTGGGTGAAGGGGAAGGGCAAGCACTGGGGAGATGTGGGTCTTCTCGTTCAGTGCTTTTTATGGTGTGTGTGTGTGTGTGTGTGTGTGTGTGTGTGTGTGTGTGTGTGTGTGTGTGTGTGTGTGTGTGTGTGTGTGTGTGTGTGTCCTCAGCTGCATTAACCTTTTTCCTTGTAAATCTCTCTCTCTCTCTCTCTCTCTCTCTCTCTCTCTCTCTCTCTCACACACACACACACACACACACACACACACACACGTCACCACTCGTCCCCTCACCTTACATGGCAAGGGTGAAGCCAGACAAGAGAGGAACTATGACGTCATGGATACGTCACTGCCTCTCCACCAATCACCACCTCACACGTTTTATCACTAAGTTACCAGGACAGCAGATTCATTAATTGGTAACAATGAACATAAATATTTTTTCATAAATACCGTAGCTGAAAATATGTACACACGAGGCAAATTTAGGTACACACATTCTGATTTACACACACACACACACACACACACGACTATTTCCGTCTGGTTCCAGCATGCCTGGCCTTATATGGTCATGAGGCGGGAAGCAGGAGGAGAAGGAGGAGGAGGAGGAGGAGGGTGGGGAGGGACAGAAGGGGCTGACCGAGGAGGAGGAAGAGGGGTAGATGGGGTTGACTGAGGTGGATGGGGAGACAGAGAGGTGGGTGGGGTTGAGGTGGGGTTGAGTGAGGAGGGTGGGCAAGTAAAGATATGGGTGGGGTTGAGTGAGGTGGGTGGGGAGGAGGAAAGGTGGGTAAGGCAGTAGTAAGGTGGGTGTGGTTGAGTGTGGTGGGTGGGGAGAAGCAGAAAGGGTTGAGGGTGGTGGGTGGGAAGGTAAATGGGTGGGAATGATGAACTGAGGTAAACATGGACTAAGGTGGGTGGGGTTAAATGAGGTAGGTGGGGCTGAGTGAGGTGGGTGAGGAGGTAGAGGCCTGGGCGGGATGAAGTCAGATAAGATTATTTTGAGGCATGTGAGGTTGAGTGAGGTGGGTGGAGCTGAATGAGGTCCGGATATGCTAAGGGAGTGCGGGTGAGCTATGGTTGTGAAAATTATGTATCATCATCATCATCATCATCATCATAATAATAGTAGTAGTAGTAGTAGTAGTAGTAGTAGAAATAATAATAACAATAATAATAATAATAATAATAATAATAATAAAAACAATACTGACAAAAATCCAACATCGCTTCACCAGTGACTTATTTTAGGTATTTTTTCCGCTGCCACCAGACGATTTTTTTCAGCTTGGGGGAAAAATTTTGGAACTGGAGAGGGCATGTTAAATATACTGTACATGCAGCTTTGATCAACAGTCTCTATGCTGAGTACATTCAGGTAGCAGAAAAAAATAGAAGAAAATTACGTCCCCGGGAAGAAGGGATTAGAAAACAGAAATGGAAACCAGCTAAGATCTCAAGCAGAATTTCGTAGAGGTTAGTCAACAACAGACCACATTCTGTTTTTTTTTTTTTCCCTATAGCTGAAAAAAATAAAATTGGAACTTAAGGAATTTCACTGCACTGCTTTCACTTCTTCATACAAGTAACGTCTGTCTTCATCCACTGCAGCTACGTATGAACAATTCGAAAGAAAATTAGGTGCAGAAGACGACACTGGAGGAGATCTATTGAGAAGGCATTGGTAACATTAAACTCAGCAAGAAGGGCAAGAATATACCTAGAGAGATAGATATTTTAAAAAGCTGCTCATTTTGGCGAATAACTCACTGTATACCCACAGAACAGTTTCAGAATTTGAACTGGGAAGACAGTGAATCGCTAGACTTGGTGAGCGCTTGAACATTCTGATGGTTTTTTCGTGGCACCTGATGAGGAGTTACAACTAATTACATACATGACTGAAAGAAGGTTTATATCTATCTATCTATATAACCAGTCAAGTAATAGCAGAACTACTAGTCCAGTCAAATTTTCACTGGTCAGCCAGATAATGAGCACAAATTACTCTTCAACGTCACCGCCAAAAATTTACTGTCCTGAGTCAACTGACATAATATACGACAACATGTAGATGTCTCGGGTGTCAGTCATACATCAGTGACATCTGCGCACTTCATGCCATCGGAATGGTTATTTGGCCGAAGATATGATGGATAGGGAGAGGCACGATGGCAGAGAAAGGAAACAGAGTTGAAATAAACATCCCCCCCCCCTCTATCAGGTAAAGCAGCTGTCACATAACCTCTCTATGAACATACCATACCATCTTACCAGCCGGTCTACCTTGAAATCAGTACCCGCCTTACAGTCTTCACATAACTGCTTACCTGGTACCTCGTCAGTGTGCCTTTACACTTGCTTGCATTAATGCCTTCCCCGCCTACATAACTGAAGGATTCCTGCTGAAACACTGTTGATTCTGCTACCTGCTTTACGTCCCACTTGTTGGTTCCCTTGTGGGTCTTCCTTCCCCCCACACAAACCCTTTCCCTTTCCCCTCTTTCCTCTGAATTCTCCTTCCTTTCTTTCACCCTCTTCCTCAGCTGGTTATTTATAGTCCTCCTGTCGCCAGGTAACAGAAGACTACAGTATATACTGTATACCGTGTGTATAATGTGTGTAATATTTCAACCCATAATGGTGCACGTGATATTTTCAACTCCGACTATAAATACTTTCTCCTCTTTTTTCAGTTTACTTATAGTTTCATTGTGCCCCACCAAAAGCGTAGGGGCCTGGGGCTAGACTACTGTCCCAAAATTCTAGGTGAGTGACCAGTTTCTCATCCCTGAGTAGTTTTATGTGAACAATAAACCCCAACCCTCCCTCGGACGTAAACTTAAAACCGGCCACACCAGTTTGGAGCGTCCTAGACCACTAAACCACCAGGATCCCATTTGGTTATATGATTACCACCTAACGAAGAGTGGTTCCCGGGGCTACAAGAAACTATCTGGCTTGTCATTCAGTGTAGAGTCATCTGAAGGAAGCAGTACGAAGTGGATAGTTGGCGCCTTCACCTGTCGCTGATAAAACACTCAGAATATTTGGATAACTTACTGATAACGTGTTGGGTGGGAAAAGAGGTCTGACTGATGATGATGATGATGATGATGATGATGATGATGAGGAGGAGGAGGAGGAGGAGGATGGATGATGATGATGATAAAACTTACTTTATCAATTATTTACATGAACTGGTAAAGGCACTCAGTAAAGCCTATTGTGCGTGTAGCAGTGAAAGAATTAATGACTCCCGCAGCTCGAAAAGTCTATCCTATGGTGAAAAAAAAAAATCTCGAAACGGCAAAAAAGTAAAAATAATAAATAAATAAATATAAATAAAGCAGGTATATATAAATAAAAACATCATAAATAAATTAATACATATAAAGAAACAAATATACAAATAAAAACAAAAAACAAGTCATCAGTGTGAAAGGGTTAAAGGTGATGGGTGCGACAAAAATAAATGCAAAGTAAAGCAAAGCAAACCAAAGTAAAGCAAAGTAAAGCAAAGTAAAGCAAAGTAAACCAATGGACAGCAAAGTAAACCAAAGTAAAGAAATATTAACCAGAATAGGACAAAGAAAAGCATAGTAAAGCATCGTAAAGCAAAGTAAAACAAATCAAAGCAATCAAAGCAAAGTAAACAAAGTAAATCAAAGTAAAACAAAGTAATGCAACGTAAAGCAAAGCAAGCTAAGTAAAACAAAAACAAAGTCAACTAAGTCAAAGGAAAATACAACAAAGTAAAGCAAAGCCGAGTAAAACAAAGTAAAGCAAAGTAATCAAGGCAAAGCAAAGTTCATCAAAGTAAAGAATAATAAAACAAATTAAAGTAAAGCAAAGTAATCAAAGTAAAGCAAAGCAAAGAAACGTAAAACAAAATAAAGCAAAGTAAACCAAAGTAACGCAAAGTATGGAAACGTAAAGCAGAGCAAAGCAAAGAAAGTAAACCAGAGTAAAGGAAGCAAAGCAAACCAAAGTAAACCAAAGTAAATCAAAGTAAAGCCAAACGTACCAAAGCATCATCATCATCATCATCATCACCTGCGTCAAGTAATCCTCCAGTGTAGCTCTTTATGTTAAACGTCCTCTTCACCAAACCAGGCGCGAAGGAAGCCACACAAATGTCTTATGCTCAAACTTTCAATTATAAGATTACTCGTTGGAAGAAAACTCTACTATTATTTTATTTATTTATTTATTTATTTAGTGTGTTTCTGTACCACCAAATTTGTCACCACTTATTTTCCAGCGTGCTTTACTACCGTCTTCAAAAATATTGCTAGTGATCCCTTGTGGCTGATTTTATTAGTTTCTATAATAATAATAATAATAATAATAATAATAATAATGGGAGCTTGCCTTCCACTAAGCGATTTAAGGTTCAAGTACACGACCCGCATCCCTTCAGTTCGATGATGCGTTTTCTTTCTCCAAACGATTTTATTCATATTGGGATGGATTTTTTTTCTTTTTGAGCTGCAGGTGTTGGATATAGCCTTCAATAACTCTATCACTAACTGGGGTCTTTATTTTGTTGAATATAATCGCACTGAGAGAGAGAGAGAGAGAGAGAGAGAGAGAGAGAGAGAGAGAGAGAGAGAGAGACTGGTGCTCACTCAACTTACCTGCGTGTTTCTGTCCTTCCTTCCCTGCCACACTGAACACCTGTGCTCCTTACACGTCCATCCTCCACCATCTCGCCAATGCTGTCACGGCTGCCATTTCCGGAAAAAAAAAAAAAAAAAGAATGATTCAAAAGTTTGGACACACGGGAAAGGACACTACACTTATCTTCGTTCATACTCTTCTCTTATGTTCCTGGATTTTTTTTTACTACCCCTGTATTTAACCATAACAGTAAATCAATAATAATAATAATAATAATAATAATAATTTCTGTTCTGTGTACCATTTTTGTACTTTTTTTAAATCCAGGAAAGTCTAGGTTAGGTTAGGCTTGTTTTCTAATTATCAAGTTAGTTAGTCAGTTTGGTTAATTTGCTGGGGTATGTTAGATTAAGTCAGAGAGAGAGAATCTGGGAAAATCAAACAGTGGGTGGGATGTGCAAAAATGGTATTCTGAATGGAGAAATGCGTCCCGGTTGCAGTTTGCCCAACCTTGTCTAAGTAGCTACGGGGCTGCTTACTTCATTAATCCTTCCAACCTCTTGCTTTTATCCATTCACTCAGCCTTTAATGACACGTAAACAAAGGTCGATAGTATCCCTGCTCACTCATCCCAAAGTCTGGATAAGCACGCACTCATCCTGATATATTAAATTATCCAATCTGCTTATATTTCACCGTGCGTGGATTTGAATATATCACATAATTAAAACTCTGATGGCAGTTTTTACCACGTAGACTACTGCATTCACTCTAACTTGGGCTAAAACTACCATATCTCCATCTTCAGTCCTGAGTTGCACCAATGTTTTAACACTCAGATATGGTGACAGTCACGAAGAAGTGCTATGGAATGGATGTAGAGCTGTAGCCTTGGCTTTCTCCCACTACGCTGCGTGAAATAAGCTGCAAAAAACAATGAAAATCTGGGCCAAGTTAGAGTAAAAGCGGAAGAGCTACTCTTGATTTCATTCTCCAAGTCGCTATGATCTGTGATCGAAAGATATGAGAAATCAAAGTAAGCCGCTTCGGGTAGTGGAATTTTCTCTTCATTCTCCTTAATTGAACCATTTAGTTTTAGATCGAATCAAATAAGGTCAGCTATTTACACTACCGTACAAAACAAAAATATCTTGTTATATGAAAATACCATTTAATACAACCACCAGCACTACTAGGAAAGATGATGGGTGGGTGGGTGGCTAAATTTTGGTTGTCGTTATTCTTGAGCTACAGATGCAGGGAAAGTATTACAACAGTAGGCTACTTAGATTAATTCTAAAACAAGTGCATGTTAAGCACTAAACGAAACAACCCAGGATGCAATCATTAATACCTCAATGAATAAATATAACTAAATGGGTAGATGGTTATCTTCCAGTTCATCTTCCTCTGTACATGCGAGTAAACGAAAAAAGACAATATTGTATACAGGCTTTTCGAGGTGGGTGGGGGGCAATACAGTAATATGACAAAACTGATTCACATGGGAGTACAACAGAGTGCACGGCAATGGGTGGGAAGCAATGAATACCATAACATACGGCAGGGTTATGTGGAATGAAAGATCAGAAAAAAAAAATAGGAAAGGGAGATGAGCATGTCCCTCGAAGTTATTCACTCGCATGGCTACTTTAGTTAGCCATGTAATATCGTTTTCTCTTAAATTAGTTCTAAAAGCTTGTTTCAAGATAGCATATACTAACTTAACTGGCTCTTATTACCTACCATATTATCCAGAGTCCAGTTATCGATCTTTTCAGGGTCTCAAGTTAATTATCTGAGGGTCTGTGTAAATACGTTATTACTCAGCCCCATGGATGAGGTGAGGGTTGGGCATATTCACCATCTCCCGATTTTCTTCGCCTCTCAATCCACACAACCCATATATTTGAAATCTCATGACCCCTCATCCTTCCTCATATAATCAAGTACGAACCAATTTATACGTGCATCAATACTCGACCATGTCAACAAGAGTTATTTCAGTCTATCTTTGCCATTATAAATTATAGTTTCTTGCCATATTATACTCACCCTTATTTAGTTTTCCGAACAAGTCACGTGTGTGTGTGTGTGTGTGTGTGTGTGTGTGTACGAAAGACCATAAGAAAGAAAAATAACTACAGACGGTGGATTGGGTCGTTAGATAACTACTGGCATTGCGAAAGCGGGCGTCAAGTCTAGGAGGATAACACAAGGATATCATACAAAAAATCTACGGTTTGACGAATCCTACCCCTACTTTTTTATTTATTTATTTTGGGTGGGGAGAACTACACAATTGGTTGTGAAAGCGCTAGATTAATGATCTAAAGGTGCCAGGTTTGACTCTGGATCTTCGCAACTTTTGTATGGACTGTGGGTATGACAACTGTGCTTAATTAAACTCCTTATACTGTAACTGATAGGTTACATCGTTACCCTTTGTTCAGACGTGTTCGGGCTTGCACTTTACACACACGCACACACACACACACACACACACACACACACACACACACACACACACACACACATCGAGTTTCCTTGTTAATTACATTCATTCTACTTCCTGCCATGAGTGAGAAATCCAACCATAATCACACAGTACGCTAATGAGCACGCTATATCACTATCATTATAACTAGGCTTGAAGCATGACCTCGACGTCTACTACTCTACAGTATACGAAAAAAAAAAAAAAAAAACTTACGCCACCCGAAAAAAAAAAAAAAAAAAAAAAATCGACAGATCCTTGGGTGTGTCGCGTCCCTCGGTATAATTACACTGTATTTCCTGGCGCGGCGGCCGTGTATGGTTGTGGCGGGAAATGTCGGGGTGGACCAGGTGACGCCATACTGACACCCCACCCACCATCTACCCCACCACACCCTAACCGGAAGAATTATTAACATCACATTACACCACGCCAGACTATAGCCAAGAGCACGCCACATCACACCAGTAGCGGAGAAAGCATTGTCAATGGCACACCACACCACACCACACCACAGCCGGAAGTATATCAACACATCACACTATACCACGCCACATCACACAGCACACCACAACCGGACCCACATCTCACACCACAAGCGGAAGCATATTAACACGGAAGAAAATGACGTCTGGACCCTTCTGCCCTAAGTATCTGCTATGCTGAATAAAACCATCTTGGGTCAGTCAAAACAATGTACAGTAGTAATGACGTCCTATGACTGAAGGTGTGAACTGATTTATTTTTTTCTTTTACCCCGGAGGGACTACACCATTAACCAGAAAAAACGAAGGCAAATCCTCGGACTGAAGAGAGTTAGAAATGATGGCCATTCCGTAATAATTTATAATGCTGGAAATCAACTGTATTGGTCGTAATTATTATTATTACTGTTGTTGATGATGATGCTACCTTAGGCTTATTACAGACATCTGCGTATATCAGGATATACTTGTCCTGCCAGTCATTAAAAAAACATAAACGGTAAAACCTAATCTCATTTTATACCTTCCCAAATGTAAGGGCCCGAGGCCAGGCTTCCGTAGTCCACAATATTCAAGGCCAGGTAACCTGTCTACGTCCCTCGTGCCAGTATATGGACGAAAAAACTCCAGGCGCCTCTTGGGGACTCAAACCAATACGTAACACATGGCCTTCACTCTGACGGATGACTCGAACCATTAGACCACCACGCGCCTTAAACAAATTATATTCACATGTAACCCTTTGGTGAAATCACTAGGAGGCTGCCAAAATACCTACACAAACGTAAATGACAGACGGAGCTGGAGTGAGTGTTATGAAGAGACAGTTAAAACCAGAGCTACAGTAAGTGTGAAAGACAGATGCAGACTGAGGGACAGAGCTAGTGTAAGGAATGGAGCTAGTGAGAGTGACGGACAGAACCAGATGGAGGGTCGTAAGTAGCGAGAGTCAGGGATAGAGCCACAGTGAGAACAAGAGCCAAACTGAAGAATGGAGTTTAAGTGGGTGTATGGGGCAGAGCCAGAGGACAGAGGACAGAGCTAGAGTACGCAGATAACCATTCCAGATAACTATACAAGTTCAGCGCATTGCGTACAGGCAGAGATTTGCGTATCATTCTACGGTTTAGCGAAGAAGTCCCGGAAAAGCGGAATCTGCCAAGGCACGCATTCGTCCAGTTCAGATTTTGGATGCTTCGTTTTTTTTTTTTTTTTTTTTTTTTTTTTTTTTTTACTGGATGGAAAAAACTGGAAATACATTTGATTCCCTGACAGTAAATGCCAGTTACTGAAAGATATATGCGAAGATGATTTACTGAGCCGCAGGTGTAGGTGGGTAGGGTAGGTAAAGAGACAGGTGTACCCAACTCGTCGTACATCCGGCACCTGGAGCAGCCTCCCAGGTTTCACTGGAGCCAGAGAAAGGTGTTCAGACCCCCAACCCCCAGTCCCCTCAACCCCCACCGCCCCTGCTCCCCCTGGCTATAAGCAAGGCCGCACCTGAGCATCTGTGAGTGTGGCACCGGGTTGCGCTGTATGGCCGGCACGAGACATGCTGTGTTAGGTGCTTCACACTTTCTCACTCTATCTACGCAGGGTTTATGAAATGGTGAAGCAACATGCGTGCGTGGTGCGGGTTTCGGCACTCATATAATTATACAACCATCAATGTATCGTGTGAGACGGAATACCGAGATAGTGGCGTTATCAGACTGATTATTTTTGTTTTCCATTACTGATTGATTAACGATTCCCACACATCACCATCATTATCATCATCATCATCATCACCATCATGACCTTATTCCTATTTAAGGATGGAGTTAGGTAGCCTTAGATTTCCATACTAAGCATTATTACCTTTCTAGGATTTTCTACTAACGTGTGGCCATTAAAGCACGCATCTCAAATCTCTTCAGTGTGATCCATAGCCGTGTGTGTCAATTCTAACGGAACCACAAAATTTCCGTAATTTCTATATTCACACAAATTCTATTCCTGCATCCCCTTTACCAATAATAAAAACGCTGCTTATTATTACCGCTGCTAGTGAGTAACACAGCAGGGTGCGTATTCTCATCGCCCTAGCACCTCTTCCTTAGCGATTTTATTTCTGGATATGCCAGGGTAATATTCTTTTGTACGTTATTTAAGCAAAGTATGGCGATACTGGAAGGACTTATGTAACACAGAGGAGGACGGTAAGGTGTAATATGCAAAACAAATCACTTAGGAAAAGGTGTTAGGGAGCTTCCTTAACCGACAGAAATACAGGCTAGGACTCAGTAATACGAGTGTGGCAGCGCTGACCCTTCTCACCCACACATCCGGCCACGTCAGCTAGCACTCGTTAACCATGTAGCTGGACATCATTTGCCGGTAAGAATACAACATAAAAGACGTCCTAGTACTGATGGTGACTATTCCTAACCCCTCCACTTGGTAACCATTCCTAACCCCTCCACTTGGTAACCATTCCTAACCCCTCCACTTGGTAACCATTCCTAACCCCTCCACTTGGTAACCATTCCTAACCCCTCCACTTGGTGACCATTTTTAACCTCTCCACTTGGTGACCATTTTTAACCTCTCCACTTGGTGACCATTTTTAACCTCTCCACTTGGTGACCATTTCTAACCTCTCCACTTGGTGACCCTTTCTAACCCCTCCGCTGCCTGAGGTCGCTCTTAAGCTGAATGAAATCGTCTGGCTACAGGAAGAGTAAATTAGAATAAATGTCCGCATTAAACGGAGCAAATTCACCTTCCTCTCTATTTCCAGGAAGCGATGCATCAGCAGCGGCGGTGATGGTGACATACTGTACTGTACTCCTCCACCACCACCATACCACCACCACCACCACCACTACTACTACCACCAACATCACCACCCTCCACTCAGGCCCGTATTCTCGAGGTCTTTGGAGGCTCCGTAGCACCTTTCTCTTGGCGACTGATTCTCCATAGCATCCTAATCCCTATAGTAATATGAGGTTTTTCTTTTTTTAAATACTCCTCCTATTCCAGAACTTATCCAGCTTAGGAAAGACTTTGCGAACTGGAGGGGGAAAATATGGCTTTTTAACCCTTCAATAAATTACATTATAACAATACATAAATAAGTAGATAAATAAATAAATGATAAAAATCGTTTGGATATGGCCAGGACGAAATATCAAAGATGTTGTTGTACCGATGTTGCTAAATTTCTCTTTCACGTCAGACATATATTTTCTTGTTATCGACATCGCTAACATCAATATCACAGGAGAACAAATTCCCCTGACGTGGAGAAATAAAGTGATAAGGAAGATAAGGCGTCATTTCATCAGCTTGGAAGCCTCACGAAGCCTCATTAGACCCTCTTCCTCATCATTCCATTCCCGCAAAAAGCAGGTAAATATTCTCGTCTGTGATATACGACGTCGATATGAGAGAGAGAGAGAGAGAGAGAGAGAGAGAGAGAGAGAAAGAGAGAGAGAGAGAGAGAGAGAGATTATTATAGGAAGTACAGATAACAAGAGACCTATTAACTGAGCCACAACAAGGTCATCTACTGAAGTGTTACTAATTATAAGGAAGATCTAACCAGCGTGTGTGAGAAGAGAAAGGAAGGGAGGGAGGAAGGGAGGGAAGAAGGAAGTAAAGAGCAAACAGGAGGCATCAGGGGAGGAGGGGAAGGAGGTAGGGAGATAGGGTGGAAGGGAAAGAGAGAAGGAGTAGGGAGAATAAACAGAGGAATGATGGCACGAAACAGCAAGGAGAGGGAGGAAGGGATGGAGGGAAGATGGATGGAATGGAGGGAGAGAGGGACAGAGGACGGAAGAAGAAAGGAACGAAGGAGGAAGGGAGGTAAAGAGGGATGAAGCAGGTTAAGGACCAACCAGGGGGAGAGTGGAGGAGGGTGTGAGTGAGGAAGGAAAGGAATGAGTGTGGAAGGTAGGTAGGTGGGTGGGTAGGTAGGCAAGCAGGCAGGCAGGTACGGTAGGTAGGTAGGTAGGAAGGTAGGTAGAGAGGGTGAAAAGGATGGCTGAAGGGACGCAGAAGGTAGGGCAGGAGCACA
>NC_137047.1:7956515-8116515 GCF_032717465.1 Coenobita brevimanus | reverse complement strand
CCTCTTCTCTCTCTCTCTCTCTCTCTCTCTCTCGGTCTATCTATCTCTATCCCGATCTGTCTTCTTCCCCACTTTCCTCTCTGGTCTTCTCCTTGTCTTCTCTCCGGGCCGGTTCTTGTGGAGACGAGAGTGAAAGTTACCTCCAACCAGCTCCTTCAGTCCTTCCTCCTTTACCTCCCTCCCTTCCCTCCCTCCACTCTTCTCTACTTCTCTCTCTTTCCTCCTCGCCTCTACCCTTCGCCCTATCCTCCACTCTTCTCTACCTCTCTTTTCTTTTTTCATCTCTACCTCCCTTCCTTCTCTCTTCACTACCTCTCTACTCCTCTCCTCTGCCTTCCCTCCATTTCTCTCTACATTCCTTTCCTGCTCTCCTCTCTATCTCCTTTCCATTCCTTCTCTCCTCTATTTCCCCCCCCCCTCTCTCTCTCTTCCTTCTTTCCTCCCTTCCCTTCTTGCACGTCTCCCTTCCCTACCTGCATGCCTCCCTACCCCTACCTACCTACCTTTCTCCCTTCTCTCCCTCTCTTCCTCCCTCCCCCTACTTTCCCTTCTCACAGCTCTCTTTATAAACACTTACATATATTCCTCCATTCCTTCCTTTCTTTCTTCCCTCCCGACCCACGTATCTCCTTTCCCTCCCTCCCCCCCCAATCTATCTTCCTACCTTCTCTCTTTCTTCTTTCCCTTTCTGTTTCCCTGCATTGCTTCACTCCCTCCCTCCCTATCTTCTGCCTTCCCTCTTCCCTCTCTCCCTCCCAACCTACCTATCTATCTCCCTGCGTTCCCTTCCTCACTGTCTCCCTCATTCCCTCCCTGCCTACCTCCCTCTCTCCTTTCTTCCCTTTCTCCCTATCTACTTACCAATCTCTCTCTCTCTCTCTCTCTCTCTCCCCTACCCTCACAGCCCATTCAGGATTCCCGCTAACTTTCCATTTCAACGGAGGGAAAGTGTGGCTCATGTAGCACCAGGGGGGAGGGGAGGGTCTGGGGGAGGGGGAAGAGGGAGGAGGAAGACGGGTGCTGGAGAAGGGGAGTTGAGAGGAGGCTTGGAGGGGAGGGAGGTTGATGGGTGAAGAAGTGAGCAGACAGGTACAAATGAGAGACGGAAGGAGCTGGTGGGCACAAGAGGTAGGAAGACGGAATGAACTGGCGGGGAAGAGAGATGGGAGGTGCGGAGGTCGAGAAGAGAGGAACGGAGGCTGAGAAGAGAGGCACGAAGGTTGAGAAAAAGAGGAGGACAGGAAGGTAAAGAAGAAAGGAGGTAGATATGAGTAAGGCAGGAAATGAAAAATGAGGACAAAAAAGGAAGGAGCAATGAAAAAAGGAAATTGGGAAAAAAATAATATTAATTACACCCATTGTACTAACACACAGGTCCTAAACTCTTGACTTCTAAGCTTGGCGACCATGAGTTCGTAGGCGAAGGGCGGTTCTTCAGCTACTCTTCCAGCATATCTCAAGTACAATAAAGGGTTAAATTCAGTCAAGTCTGTGAGTATAGCATGAACCAGGTGACTGTCAGTGGGAGTCAGAGTGAAATGACGATGGCAGAGAATCATTCAAACGTAAAACTTAACACATGGACTATTGCGAATTATTATTATTATTATTTTTTTTACTCCTGCTACAACTAGACGACTGTATATAACTTGGGAAGGACTTACGTGGTATAAGGGTTTGTTAAGGCTATATCTAACCCCCTCTAATTCAAAAAGTCGCTTCTACGCCCTCCCCCCCAAAAAAGAAGAAAAATTTGTCTGTTGGGGGCAAGAAAAAGCTCAACAATACCTCATCGGATGGAGAGTTTAAAAATAAATACAAGATAATACATATCACGTGCACATGTATTCATCATTATCATCAGCGCCATATAAGTGCGCCTAAATACTGAGGCACTGTGACTATAACGGTGACTGACTGACTAACTGTATGGGTGACTGACTGACTGTATGGGTGACTGATTGAATGGTGTGTGTGTGTGTAACTTGTCACTGAGATGAGAACGACTGACTGGAACGGAGAGTAGTCACTGATGCGTCTCCCTCCCTCCCTCTCTCTCTCTCTCAAACACAACCATCTACCCTCTACCACGATACTAAATTACCTAGACACATTTGACGTCTTCCATAACAATCTACCATAATACTCTTCCTTCCTCCTCTACTTTTCCTATTACCAGACGAATTTATTCACCTTGAGAGGCTATTTACGTACTGATAGGGGTAGTAAAAAAAATCTCCCTCAGTTACTTTACTACGATGATATAATATTTTTGTTTTATATTCTGTAGTGCCATATATTTTTCTTTTTCCTTTTTCGCTTCAGGGTTCTGGCGGCACTGACTGGGGGAAACCGTATGATGGACGGAGGTTATGTATGTTTAACTCGCCTTTTTTTTTGTTTTATTGACTTTCTTCTTCCCCCTTTGTTATTAACACATACACACACACACACACACACACACACACACACACACACACACACACACACACACACACACACACACACACACACACACACACACGGAAGAGAGCCAGAATACCAGCTGTCGTCCCTAGAATTATACTTATCGGTGAATTGCCGTCGTGTGTGTGTGTGTGTGTGTGTGTGTGTGTGTGTGTGTGTGTGTGTGTGTGTGTGTGTGTGTGTGTGGTGAATATCTGTGGTTTTACGCACTTTGCACTCATTTCTTTGTACTCTTTCACCTTCTATGCACAAGGAAGCACTTTGTCTTTTGTTTTAACTATGCCAGACCACTTTATTCAGCCGATGAGAGAAAAAACAAACGCATAAATGAATAAACTGGGAAGGAGGAAAACTACACGAAAGAGCCGAAGTTTGCAATATTAGACAAAGATTAAGTCTGGCTGATTTTAGGTCGAGAAATGTGGAACTTAAAGATATTTTTCGTGTTACCCCTTTCTACATACAGGTATACCGGTACATACATATCGTTCATTCATAACTACCATGCACGTACACAGTGACTAGTACTACTGCGTCACTGAACAAAAATGAATCACACAGAGGAACGGTGATGAAATACAGTGAGTCACCGTATGAGTCAAGAGTTCTATTAATCCCGCGCCTGTTACCCTGTTTTTCCCCTCTCTTCCCAGAATCACCATCAGCATACCCCACCACTACGTCCGGCCCTCCTGGTCACCTGTGCCAAGATTCTCATTCTTTTCAACCATAAGGGACACAGTTTAATATCTGTCTAAACAACGTACTTTAAAAAAAAATATCACGAATGGTAGACAGTGTGAGGTTAATCGGACGCACCATCTTTAAGTACATAACGAAAGGAAAACAGAATGAAAAATTAAAAGGTTTCGATTTTGGCACACATTAAAAAAAGAAACAGAAAATGGCTGGGATACGATTACCAAACACAAAATACAAATACAAAAGAACAGTGAATCCCGTGACTTGCTTAAATTCTTGTGTCACTCTGTTGCTCGTCACGTCTCTCGATTCTTACCTAACCCTTCACGTCCCTTCCATGGCGACTCATTCTACAAATAACATGATTACTCCCTTCAACACCATAGAGTCTTTTTTTGCTTATTCTTCCTACTCAACGACGATTGTATTAAGATTTGGAAAGACCACAAGTAGGGAACGGGTTGATAAACGCTGTATCTTATCCCTTCAGTTCGAGAGGTCTCTCTGCATAACATCATAGAGTAAATAATAATAATAATAATAATAATAATAATAATAATAATAACAACAGCAGCAGCAGCAGCAGCAACAACAACTACAGCAAGGATAATAATAATAATAATAATAATAATAATAATAATAATAATAATGAAGTTATACGATGGTACTGCAGGAGTTAAAGTGTGTCTCGGGAAGCAGTCAGTTCACTTATCAAACATAATATCCGGGCCTTTCCATCAGAGACCAGGTCACACACACACACACACACACACACACACACACACACACACACACACACACACGTATCCAGGCAGTGGTAAGTCAGGGTCCGACCATCAAGTACTTTCTGGCCATAGTAAATATATAATCCTTTCATGTCCTTACCACTACTGAGTTCCGGGTTCTCTTCGTATACACTTTGACAGACAGGTTATTCTCTCTCTCATACTTATAGCATATGATTTTCCCACAATATTCACATGTTCGGTGTCTCACATATTTATCTCAGGCTAATCATCCTCACTCAAAGATGGCACATAATTACAACACATCAAGAATCGCTGAAAACAACAAATGCGTGAAAAAAAATAACAGCACATATTTAAATCCCCCACAACACTTTGCAGACATGAATATCTTGCAAATTAAAGAATATTTGATGCAGTGCCTGAGTAACCTTGCTTTTCAATTTAAGTTCCATTCAGACGTCATCGAAATACATAGCTGAGATTTGGTCAGCCTCACTTGGACGAATTCGAAAATTAATGCCATACGAAACATGTAGTGAAAGAGAATCCCGAATACTTGAAATAACACGTAAACATACATATATACCTTAAGCTTGCCCTTCCTTCTGTATTTAGTAGATCAAAAGTAGATGCTCTGACTGAATGTTAAAAAAAAAATTACAACAATACTGATAAAATTAAAATAAAGATAAAATTTCGAACTTCGGCACAATGGCGTGGCATAGGCGATTAAAATAAATAAATAAATAAATAAATAAATAAATGCAGGTAAGTGAAATAAATGGATACAGAAATTTAAAAATAATAAACGCCAGTATATTCATGTACCGAGTGTTCATTTTAATTTTGTGTTCTTGTGTTCAGCTGTGTCGATCCAAGGGTGAAGGTGGACCAGTGGGGGCAGGGGGGTACACGGCGGAGGGTTAGGAGGGTAGGCAGGGTGAGGGAGAGAGATGACGGTGAGAGAGACGAAAGATAGAAACAGAGAAGTATCGGACGAGGAGCGGAAGGGGAGAGTAAGGCGGGGTGAGGCAGGGGTTTGGAAGAGTGAGGCAGGGAGAGAAGCAGGAAGGATAAGACAGTGGGTAGCGAGGGTGAGGGAGTGGGTTATCCAGGCCAGAGAGGGACAGACTGCATGACACGAAGAACAGCTGGTAAGGCAAAGGGTAAAAAGTTAAAATTCAGGCAACAACTCTTAAATCTTCGTGAAAATAAGGAAGTCTAGTAAGGGCAGTCATTTCGTGGGCTCTGGAGGATATGTGGTGCCTCTTCCTTTGTAATTTACTTTCCTCATTACACATTAATATTTTCCGACGCACAGTAAAATGGAGTAGGGGCCCGAGGCTAGGGTAACGTAGTCGGGAACAATATTTAAGTACCAGGAGAACAACTTAACTCCACAGGCAACACTTCACACGACAGAAAAAGTCCCCTGTCACTCCCTTGGATTCGATTCGATGTGCATAAGACACGGCCGCTTCCTATTTAGTATTCAATCCTACGTATCATACAAGAAAACATTAACGTGCAATATGATAAAATATATACATAAAATAAAAATAAGGTGGTGAGGAAAAGGTGCTATAGGAAGCCTTCCAAAGTGCCTAAGTGTGTGAAAGCGAGGGTGGCAGGGTAAGGCAGGGAGTTGCAGGGGGTCAGGGTGAGGCAGGGGAGTGGCAGGGGGTCAGGATGAGGCAGGGGAGTAGCAGGGGTTAAGGGTGAGGCAGGGAAGTGGCAGGGAGGTCAAGGTGAGGCAGGGAGTAGCAGGAGGTAAGGGTGAGGCAGGGAAGTGGCAGGGAGGTCAAGGTGAGGCAGGGAGGTCAAGGTGAGGCAGGGAGTAGCAGGAGGTAAGGGTGAGACAGGGAAGTGGCAGGGAGGTCAAGGTGAGGCAGGGAGTAGCAGGAGGTAAGGGTGAGACAGGGAAGTAGCAGGGAGGTCAAGGTGAGGCAGGGGAGTAGCAGGGGAGTCAGGGTGAGGCAAGGGAGTAGCAGGGGGGTCAGGGTGAGACAGGGGAGTGGCAGGGGAGTCAGGGTGATGCAGAAGTGTGAAAATAGAAGTGAGGTGATGGGACAGTGCGGTAGGTCGAGGAAGGCAAGACGTGATCACAGACAGGTAAAATTAAGACAACAATCACTTGGCAAGGAGACAGGTAAGGAGGAGGGTCGTCAGTCGGTGGAAAAGTGACAGGAATCAAGAGGAACGGGAGATCAATCCTAACGGGCTGAGAACAGTTCGGGTGCCTGACCACTGTTAAAGGAAAGGCAGAGATGAGGAAGGCAGGGAGCTGATGGAGAGAAGGGGGGTGCAACTACGGCTGTGAGGACGAGGAGTGGGAAGATGATGATGATGATGATGATGATGATGATGATGATGATGATGATGATGATGAGGATGAGGAGGAGGAGAAGGAAGAAGATGAGGTAGATGATGATGAGAATAAGGTTGATGAGGAGAAGAGGGAAGCAGGGTGAGGCAGGAAGAGGTGGACATGAGGTAGGCAGGTTGAAGCAGGGAGAGGTAGAAGTTAAGCAGGCAGGGGTGAAAGGCTACGAGTACTGAAGTGAGGCAGAGAGGAAGAGGGGAGTTAAGGAGACGGGTAAGGGAGAGGGGTGGAATGTGAGGGAGACGGAGAGAGACAAGGGTGAGGATGTGTAAGTGAGGTAGAGGATGAGGAAATGGAAAGGTTGGCAGGGTGAGACAAGGTGAGGCAGGGGTAGTGGGGGAAGAAGGGGTAGGGTGAAGGGGGGAGAGGGGTAGGGTGAGGGGACTGAGGGGTAGGGGGTTAGGGTGGTGGGGCGAGGGAGGGGGTACATGATTGGGTGAAAGCATGACTATCACAACTTCATTAATAGAGCACAATTAAGCAGGACTCTCTCTCTCTCTCAATGAGGTTACGCGAAGTAGAAATGGATAGGCAGGTACGGATGGAAGAAACAAAGCAGAGGGGGCGCTGTAGGAGAGGCAGAGGGGAGGCAGAGAGTGGCAGGGTAGGTAAGAGAAGGCAGAAAGATAATAGAAGTGAGGTAGGAGAGGCAGAGGGAAGGAAAAGTAAGGCAGGAGAAGACAAAGGAGAATCAGGAAGGAGGAACGTGAGAAGGGAGACAGAAGGGGGGGGGGACAAGTGAGGCAGAGTGAGGTAAAGAGAAGGCAGGAAGAGGAAAATCTGACAGGGGGAGGCAGAGGGGAGGCAGAAGGCGCCATGGGTCGGTGCCAAAACTTTCTCTCCTACCACCAGGGGAAAGTTGTGGTGTGGGTGGTGGTAGTTGTGGTGTGGGTGGTAGTAGTTGTGATGTGGGTGGTGGTAGTTGTGGTATGGGTGGTGGTAGCTGTGGTGTGGATGGAGGTAGCTGTGGTGTGGGTGGTGACAGCTGCGGTAGTTGTGATATGGGTGGTGGTAGCTGTGGCAGACGTGGCGTGGGTGGAGGTAGCTGTGGTAGATGTATTATGGGTGATAGTAGCTATGGAAGATGTGGTGAGGGTGGAGGCAGATGTGGCATTTGTGGTACGGGTGGTGGAAGTTGTGGTGTTGGCAAATACAGTAACTTTGTAATAAAAATTTAAAAGCATGATAAGAACAACAACAGCAGAAGCAGCAATGACGGTAAAAACAGTATCAAGAGTCTGAGGGATTGCATAAACACACAGAAGCGGCAACAGTACTTCCAGCAACAGAGAAAAGTCATTGAAGAGGCAGCAAAAAGGCGAAGCAACAACAGTAACAAGTGGCACATAAAAGACATAAAGCAACACCTTAACACACATGTAGTAAACCAGCAGCACCGGCAGCAGATATATTAAAGGCCTCATTAGCATTAGTCGTGGTGGCAATTTAACTGAGAATACCGGTACCAGCCAGAGGAAAGCGTCACATCTCCTACGCTCACCGTCACAGAGGGGAAAAACCACATAAAAGACACAAGCAACGACATTAAAACAGCTGTGGTAAAATCCAGTACCACGAGCAATATATAAAAATCCTCATCATCAGCAGTCGAGGTGGAAAAGAAAGTGTGAGCATGAGAGATTCCAGCAACAGTGAGGTATAACAAATCACACATTCACTATCACAAAAACGTATAAAAGACACACGCAACGGCATTAAAACAGCTGCATTAAGCCAGTAGAAGCTGCAATACACTAAACGCCTCATTAGAATTTGTAATAGCAACCAAAGTGTGATTATTAACGATGTCAACAACAGCAAGGCATCACAACTCATACTTTCACTACCACAAAAACAGAATAAAATCACACATGACACAAACAGTGGCATTCAAACAGCTGTAGGAAGCCAGTAGTACCGCCAGCGATAAATTAAAGTCTTCACACATCATACTTCCACCACTTCAAAAAACAAAACAAAACAAATACCGTAAATGACAAACTAACGACAATAAAATAACCGTTGTAGACCAAAAGAAAAGGCAATATATTAAAAGCTTCATTAGCATTTGTAGTAGAAAATAAAGGTGTTAGTATTAATTTCGCAGTACCAGCAACAACAAGGCATCACGAATCATACGCCCCCATCACAAAATAAGTAAATAAATGAAGTAAATAAATAAAAACGTATAAATGACACAAGCAGAAGCATTAAAACATCCGCCGGTACACTACAAGAGGCGCCATCCATGAACTAAAATCATCAGTAAACGCGTATCAGAGGCCCCAGCAACAGCAAGGCATCGCAAATCAATCGTTCACCACCAAACGTTCACCAGCTACAAAAAAAAAAAGTACCCAGGCCGGAGATGTTCCCATCAAGGTGAAAATGAGTGGTGATGAGCAGGTGGAGCGTAGGAGGAGGGGAATTTCTCCTTTGGCTACTTCCTCCCTTTGCCTCTAGTATGCCGTATTTATTCTCACCTGACAATGATCCATAAAAGTCGGCTTAGTTGGTGGTCAGGTGTAGTCGGACTGTAGGGTAAACTTGGCTAGTAATCAAGGAGGCTCATTACCTCATAACTCAGGTACATCGAATTTCACAAAACCACGACTATATCACTGTGGGAGTGGCTCTGTTCCGTCAGATGAAAAAAAAAAAAAAAACGGCTATGCCACACGCACACAGAGCTAGACACGTATTTCATTTCTTACATAATCAATTCATATTATATCCGTGAGGAGCTATTATGGATCATCATCATCATCATCATCATCACCATTATCATCATCATCATCATCATCCCCAACTAAGAGAAGGATGGGGTAAGATATACAAAAGGTAAACCCATTAAGCACCACATATATTGAAACAGGCCATATAGTTCAATCATATTATCATTTAAACCTTCGAAATCCTTGCTCCACCTCACTGACAAGATCTTTATTCTTATTTTTAATCTTATTATTTATTTATTTAACTGATGCACCTTACATACTGTACACCTGTCAGTCATTCCGTCGACTACCAAACTGAAATAGGGTTGCCAACTCTTGTTATATATATCTTTACTAAAATACAATCTACCAGTTTTTAAGTTGCACTGTACATCCACGAAAAAGAAAAAAAAAGATCACGAGACTGATGGTTATGACAATGATCAAATTCCTAAGAGAAAGGTGAATCAATGACGTCGTTAACCCAGACTATATAACATCCTTTCTTGCGCCGTTTTATGTGTTCTGAAGGAAGTAATAAATACCAAGGATAATAAATGCCAGGGATAATACCACTGCCATCACAGGGGGCCATACACCACATCGCTTCGTTCACGTGTCAAAATGTTACGTGCTTTAGGCGGCACGAGACCTTCTGTGGGGGTGTGCAAGGTGATTATTAGGGAGCCAGTGGAGGGGGGAGGAGGCATGGAAATTCCCCCGTCGTCTTTTTACTGGTTTACGGATATGACGAATCCTTCACCTCCTCTTGCAATCAGCCTTGTAACCCCCGCGGTATGTCTTGTAATTCACGTTCCTTAAAAAAAAAAAATAAATAAATAAAAAAAATAAAAAAAATAAAATAAATAAATCAACCATTCCATGTTATAAAAAAAAAAAAAAGGAGGGTTTAGATAAAGATGAGATGACGGCTAGAATTTCGCTCAGCTTATTAGGGATTAGTTACAAAATCAAATTAAATTCAGAGCAACGAAAGGATCATTTGTGATACCCTGAACCCACTGACGGCTTGGATTTCACTCATCTGGATCAAATCACTTCCTTTTTACATGAATGAAACGCCTACAGGAGTCCATAATAATTTTTTCTCATTATTTACGTGGTGGTGGTGGTGGTGGTGGTGGTGCTAGTCTGAGTGGGAGAGAGACTAACAGTAAGAGGAAAGGGAGAGAGTGACAGCACGAGGAAAGGGAGAGAGTGACAGTACGAGGAAAGGGAGGTACTGACATTAAGAGGAAAGGGAGAAACTGCCAACAGGAAGGATGACAAAAGTGCGATGTACTGGTTAAGAAAGTGTGGGAGGTAAGTGGGTGGCAGTGGTTCAGTAGGTAGTTTATATGAGCACAAAGGTTCAGCACGGGTTCATCATCAGGTCCTCAAAATCATCATCATCATCACCACCATCATCATACCGACTAAACAAACAGGGAAGGAAGTATCCCGGTACCACCAACAAAGAAATATGAAAGTATGAGAACTATGAAGAATGAAACGCACCACGCATCGTTATTCATCGACCAAGGCTTCCAAATGCTCGGCTCCCTCCCACAGGCAATTTTCCTCAAAAAATTTGCTTTAGATATTATGATTCCGTCGCTGTAGCATTCTAATGTTGTTGAAATACTCTGTTCACCACGAAAACTTAAAAAAAAATAAATAAATAAATAAGCAGCAGCCAAGTACGGGTAATATTGAAGATAGTCACCAAACTCATGATCAAGTGTTTTTTTTCTAAGACTTCTATTCCAGGAGCTTCTACATCCAAATTAAAACACCCGACACTCACAACCATCGCCATCGCAGCAAAGGTGATGGTGAGAAAAGTGTATCATTTAATTCCAGACTGCGTGGGTTATGTATTTAAGTCTTTATTTTATTTATTCATTTATTTTCTTGCCGTGTGCAGAGTGGGCCATACCCCGCCCCAGTGACACCGAATTGCAACACAGGAGAAACCCACTGATATACTTCCCCTCCACCACCAGACACCGTGACCTGGGTGGGGCCCTGATACCGTTACCCCGCCCTTATCCCACATTCCCCACCCTCATCCCCTCATTTTCCCCCCACCCAGCCTCACCCCCTCACTATCATCCCACCCCTCACCACCCCCATCCACCTTAACCTCGTCAATATCCACCCACCCACTCACCTTCTCACTATCATACCACTAACCCTCCCCCCCTCACTGCCCCCACCAACAACCCCCACTGACCCAGGAAGCATCATGTGTTCTGGCAGGGACAAAAGTTCGCCTATTCCACTGTGTCCGCTTCACATTTAAGGCAAGTCTGTCACCTTCCTTCCTAAAATATTACATAATAAATAAAAGGACATAAATAAATAAATAAATATCTTATGTTTGGGCAAAGAAACATACCAAGCAAGATATACCGGCTGATGTGAGGCGGAGAGATTGACATGTTACATGCAAAGCTAATTTGAAGTCATTATATATATTTTTTATTCAGCAAAAAATAATATTTTATCATTCTTCGACGTAAAATCCAGCATAAAGGCAGAAAGATAATTAATTACTAGCAAAATAATGGACCTCGCGATCTCAGAATTCTTACTGTACCTGTTTCTTAATGACCTGATGCTGGACACGTCATCAAGGTGTGTATGGGATGGCAAGACGATATTAAGATGTCATGCACAGAACCTCAGGGCATGCACAGGACGCCAAGGCAGGCATGAAACGTCAAAGTATACAAGGAACGTGAAGAAGGTATGCATAGGAAGTCATGTATGGGACGTCAAGATAATCCTCCCCCTTGCTGATGATGCGTAGGTATGTGGCTAGGCTTAAACAACATTGTGTGTGTGTGTGTGTGTGTGTGTGTGTGTGTATCACGCTACCAGTTGTTCCAGTCTCGTACACACACACACACACACACACACACACACACACACACACACACACACACACACCGGCCTTGTGCCACACCATCGCTCACCCCCCACCGGCGCGCACGCGTGCACACACACACACACACACACACACACACACACACACACACACACACACACACACACACACACAAACACACACACACACACACACACACACACACACTGCATGAAGACAGACAATGACACACAAAATACGCAGACACACACAAACGCACCCCGGCTTCTTGAACGCAGGAACGCACACAATGACGCTCTTTCTGCTGGGAGACTGACATGATGAGGGTGGGTTAGGGTGAAGGGTGGGGTGACAGGGAACAGTATGGGAGGTGAGACAGGGTGAGGAATGGGATGGTAAGGTGACACATACCGGAGTAAAATAATTTGAAGGGTGAGAAACAGTGAAGGGTGTTGGGTGAGAAAAGGGTGAGGAGTGAGGAATGGGGTGACACACACTTCCCAGGATTAGAGGTGAGACAGGGTGAAGGAACGGGCGACAAAGATCAAGGAGAGGGGTGAGATAGGGTGATAAATGGAGTGACGGAAAAAGGGTAACACTGGGTGAGAATTAAGGTGACAACGAAGAGGGTGAGGGAGGCCATGAACTCAGTGTCACAAGTATAAAGAACAGGGTGTGGTAAGACAGGGTGAGAATGGAGGTGACGGATCAGGGATGAAACGGGGTAAGAAGTAGGGTGACGAAAAAAGAGTGAGGGGGAGCTGCATGTCACTGATGAAAAGATGGGAAAATGGTGAGTAGGATGAAATGGAATGGAGAGTAGGGTGAAGTGGGTGGGGAGTGCGGCGAGATGGGATGGGGAGTGGGGTGAGATGGGTGAGGAGTAGTGAGAGATGGGATGGGAAGTAGGATGGGGTGGGTGGGAAATGGGGTGAAGTGGGTGGGGAGTATTCTGAGGTGGGATAAGTAGTGGGTAAGACAGGGTGAAAAGCGAAATGACTCAGAACAAGGTGGGGAGGGAAGAAGGGATGTAAAGAGTAACATCCGGAGTAATATTCTGTACAACGATAGCATAAACTTGCGTAGGACTGCGATAAGGCGTATCTTGTATCAGTAAGCCTAGGTGCCCTTAAGTAATAACTGCCAGTGAGATGTTAAGATAATCCACGCAGGATATTTGGACATGAAGTATTAAAAAAAAAAAAAGTAAAAAAATCATATCATCAACGTAATGTATTCCTTTTCAATCACATTTCTTTTTATATAATTAATTCTGAGGTTTAAATATCGCCACCTTTCTATTATTTAAGGACTTTTTAAATACCATATGCTGTCTTCTTTTCCAGGTCTGATTTCTCCCCAGTGCAGCTTTACACAATTACTCAGAGATCCATAATATTGTCTGTGGACTGCCCAAACACACACACACACACACACACACACACACACAGAAGACAAAGAGAAAGTTAAAGCCAAAGTATAAACGAAGGTGTGCCAGAGGAAAGTGTGACCATCCAGCCTTAAATAATCAACCTGTCACGTAGATACAGGTAGGGCGAAGATAAACAGACCTACCTCAGTGTATACTTTAACTCGTGTGTGTGTGTGTGTGTGTGTGTGTGTGTGTGTGTGTGTGTGTGTGTGTGTGTGTGTACAGAGGGTAGATGATAGAAGTCAAAGCACAGGTGGGAAGCGGGACTAGGATAAGGAGATGGAAGTGGACAAAGAAAGTGAAATGAAGAAAGAAAAACGTAGGTAAAGACGACCGGAAGTATAACAGACTAACGGTGAAGTGGAGAGAAGGCAATGCAACGACAGGGACGGAGGAAAAGCATAAGGAGAGAGAGAGAGAGAGAGAGAGAGAGAGAGAGAGAGAGAGAGAGAGAGAGAGTCTAGGTAATGGCAAAGAAAACGACAAGGATAGGGAATGAACAAAACGTACGAACATAAGAATAACAGATGTATGAGAATGAGAAGGATGAACGAGTGGGTACAGCTCAATACAGGGGCAGGGACGGGGCACAGCACAGGCGGGAAAGACGACTAAGAGGAGGAAAAGGACGAAGAAAAGGAAGGGGAAGGGACGAAAACAAGAGGACAAGCATGAAAGACAAGGATGGTGGGATGGACTGAGGGCAATAATGGAAAAGACCGAAGCTAAAGTAGAAAGGAGGACTGGGCAAACACAAGAACGAGTATAAGGAAGAGGAAGAGACAGAAAAGGGAAAGAGACAGAAATGAGACAAAGAGAGCGAAAGGAATCAAGAGAGAAACAGAACAGACAGAGATGATAAGGAAGGAATTACAGACAGGAACGATGAAGAAAAAGGGACAAGGAAGATGCAGAAGAAATAGAAGAAAAGGAAGGAGCTGGAGATAAGGAAGAGGCAGCAGGGATGAGGCAGGGTTGGACATCTGACACCACACGAGCCTCATATAAGGACTGGTTGAAGTGCAGATTGGTTTAGGGAAAGGGGACAGTGAGGAGACGAAAGGAGGTGGAGATTAACCTGGGATTATAGTCGAAATAGCATGAATCTGGGCGTAATATAACTTCAATGACAAAATACTGGAATAACAATAAATATCTACCTATCTATGACAAATACAAAAATCTTGCCTTCAGTACGAACAAAATTCAAGTAGAATATAAAACAATACCACACACACACACACACACACAGCAAAACATCTAAACCCTTCAAAGCTTAAACCTCCCTTCCTAATGACATAGTTGACTAATTGCCTAAGTGCCACAAGACTTATCGACTGGCTAATTACGTCTTTGCGAGAACGACCTCCTCCCTCATTATACAAATTAACCCCATGTGTGGCTGGCTGCTTAACCCTTTCACTGTGATGACGCCTTTCATGAAGTGAGTCTAGCGGTAGCGAAAATATAAGAAAAAAAAATCGTTATATTAGAGAAAGGATAATTGGAGAGTAATTTAAACACCTCTTGGCTAATTATCTGCCTACTTCATTATATAAACAACCGGTCAACAGGTAGGCTGCATTACTCATTAACAGGTAGAGGGGAAGGGCATATGAGTCACAGGTAAGCAAACACCGAGGCCTCTCTTTAGTGGGTGACCTTGAAAAGACTCAGGCTGTTGCTATCCTGGACGAAAGTAGACTACCAATTATACCGACCAAAAAAATGCATAGTCTCTTCACCTTAACTTGCCATAAATCTGCCTTCTCTCCAGGCTGTTGCTATCCTGGATTAAACCACCACAGATAACAAGCAACTATATCCTGCTCACCTTAGGCTGACGTAAAGCTACCATCTCTCCATACTGAATAACGAGCTGTGACAGGAAAGTGACACTGGAGTATGGTGCTAGTCACGAAAAAGTGCAGTGGAAATGATGCAGGGTTGCAGTACTGTCTTCTGCCACTGAATTTTGTGCTTACCGACCTTTCATTTAAGTGTATAACAATTCATGAACATATAAATCAGTCTTACATTACCAACACTTCTACTTACTACACATGAAGCCTGAGTTAAGCGTAAAGTAGACAGACCATTTATTTTTCGAGTTATATTTAATGTGAACAAAAAAAACAAAAACAAAAAACACGTATCCTCTTATAAAGTTAATGTTTTTTTTTCTTCGGAGGGTAAATTCTTCCGAGCTTCTAGTCTTTGGTTTCTTCTTGCTTACATGAAAAAGGAAAATTATGTGGATATTACTGTTTCCTTGGAGCACTGAACTGTTATGTAAAATCAACACTCAAAACTGAAAGAGTAAACTGAATAGTATGTTCGTTGTCAAAAGGTTCTCTCTCTCTCTCTCTCTCTCTCTCTCTAACAGGATAGCAGGAGAGCCAGAGAGGGAATGATAGACAAATAAAGTGGGACGGATAGATGGATGGATGGACAGAGAGGGAAGGGGACATGCATGACCTGCCTATCCCCTCACTTTCACCTCTTTCCAAATCCTGAGAGACCCCCACTCCCCTCCCTCCCTCCCTCCCTCCCCCTTCCTCACTCTTTCTCTTTCCTCTCCTTTCCCTCCATTATTCTGCTCTTCTTTCCCTTTCTTTTCCTTCTCTCTTCCACTTTAATCCCTATTTCCTCTCTCTTCAAAATATTCCTCCTCCCTCTCTCCTCTCCATACTCCACTCTTCTCCCTTCCTCTCCATATCTTTCCCTCCCTCCACTCCCCTCTCTCCCTCCTCCTTATTCTCTACCCCTTCTCTTCTTTATCTCTTCATTTTCTTTCTTTTTACTTCCTTTCAGTTTATCTTTACTTCCCTCTTTTTTCTCTTATATTTTATTAATTATCTTCAAAATTCCAGTTTCCATTATTTTTTACATATTTCTTCCCTCTTCTTCTTCTCTTCTTCCTGTTATATTCTTTCCCCTACTTCTCTTCCTTACCCTCTTTATTTACTCTGTTTTTTATATTTTCTCTTCTCTTCACTTTTCCTCCCCCCCCTCCTTTTTTTATATATTCTTACAATTTTCCCGCCTTTTCCTTCTCCCTCTTTTTCCCCTTCACCTCTTCGTCCTCCGTCACTATCCCTGTTCCTCTTCTTGGTCTCTCTCTCTCTCTCTCTCTCTCTCTCTCTCTCTCCAAAAACCGACCCATCCATTCATCCCTTCCCTTCAACTCATCCTCCCTTTCACCTACCCTTTTCATCTTCCCCCTTTGTCCATTTCCCTTTCCATCCCAACTCTCACTCTCACTTGGCCCCCCTCTTCCCCTCCCCCTCCTCCTTTCACAGGCCGGTTAGGGGGAACGGAGGAGGAGGGGGAGGGGGGAGGGGGAAAGGGAAAGGGGGAGAGGGGAACCAACTTTTACTTTTAACGGGTTTTGACTCCCTACGAAAGACAGGCATAAAAATAATAAAAAGGTACTTGAATCAAATAAAAAAATATATATTGTAACTTTGGGTATGTTTGGAAAAGGATCCAGATGTATTAAGGACGCTGATATCTTTTTTATTTTTTGTTTTCTCATGATAGTAAATGAAAGTCGTAGAGGGAATTTTTTGTGCGTGCATATTAGAAAGTCTCCATTAACACCTCGGGTACTTTCTTATCTTTATTATTATTATTATTATTATTATCATCATTATTTTTGCCCGCGTCAAGGGCTTTTTCTCAGGTTACAAGGGACCCCGTAGTGAAAGGGCTAGTCCGCTCCATTAACATCTTCACAGCGCTTTTTGTTTTTTACTTTATTGCTGCTGCTGTTAGACGACTTTATTTACCTTACGAGAAAGCCACTATCTCCTTTATTTACTTAGATACTTACTTACTTACATCACACTAATATCTAGACGACTTTATATTACACTTTTATTGTTATACGATTAATTCTGTTTTATAAAGGGAGAGAGAGAGAGAGAGAGAGAGAGAGAGAGAGAGAGAGAGAGAGAGAGAGAGAGAGAGAGAGAGAGAGAGAGAGAGAGAGAGAGAGAGAATCGCAGTCTGAATCTACACCTTAAATCCCAACTCAGCCACAGGTACAGTCTGACGAAAAAGTTCGCGCCCAGTCTTCCATCTCTTCTAATCTGACTTCCCTCTGAGGATTAGGTGGATTCATCAGCTTAAATGATTCCCTCTGATACGATGCGTCAGGGAGGAATGCGACGGACAGGCTCAAAGGCCCATTGTCTCGTCGGTTAAGGAAGATACCTAGCACCTTCTCCTAAGCGATTTGTTTATTGCGCCTTACTGTCCTCTTCTGTGTGGCAAAAAATCTTTCTGATATCGCCATACTCAGCATAAAAAACGTACGAAAGGATATTAAACACCCATATCCAGAAATAAATCGCTAAGGAATAGGTGTTAGGAAGTTTCCTCAGGCGGGAGTAAGAACGAAAGAGTGAAATATAGTGGAATAGTATTAGAATTTTTGCCAGTGACTGTACAACACGAAGGCAGAGTCGTGCAGGCAGGCAGACAAATGGACTGAGAGGTAGACAAAGGGACAGGCAGGCAGACAAAGGGGCAGGCAGGCAGACAAGGGAACAGGCAGCCAATCAGTGCCAGAATCACACACAGGTACAAGCAGCTATGATCGTGGGGGCAGACAAGGGTACGAACAGCAACCCACACCCCTAAGCAGACATAAATACATTCAAGCAGACAGGCGAGCAGAGTACAAATGGGGTATTAACACAGACACAGACAGCGAGGGTAATACACAGACAGAGATGAAGCCTGGGAGTGCGAGGACCGAGGCACAGCGAGCAGATATAAAGACATTCGCGCAGACACAGAAGCAGAAGACTGACAGGGATTTACTCAGTCAGGAAAGCAGACACAAGCAGACACAGACACAAACAACCAATCAGGGGTGACAAAGAACAAACACACAGCCAAACAGGGAAATAAACACACACACACCAACAGCCATACAAACACATCATCAAAGCCGTGAAGGAAGAAAAAGACAGACAGACAGACACGACACACACTAACAGCCTTCTCAAACACAAAGACACAAACGGCCACACAGGTACACAAACAGACAATCAGAGAGAGAGAGAGAGAGAGAGAGAGAGAGAGCGACAGAGACCTTCAGAGGCAGCCGGGCAACGGGTGGTGAAAGTAGCGGACAGTGGTCGGTCTCCCCCCCCCCCTCTCTCTCTCTCTCTCTCTGTTTGCCCGTCCTCCTCTAACCACCCGGAGCTGTTTGTCTGCGTCTGCTCCAGGGTGCTATTTGTCTAACTGTCTGTCTGCCTACCTATTATCTGGTCCTGTCTTCTGTCTGAATCCTTGTGGTGCCTGTCTTGCTGTCTGTTCCATGCTCCTGCCTGTCTGTTTGCTTGCCCCAGCCGCTGTCTATCTGTCTAGCTATTCCTTGGTGGTCTGTTTGTTTCTTTGTCTGTCTGTCCCGTAGTGCTGTCTGACTTCCAACCTGCTCCCTAGCACTACCTTCCTTTTTACTACCTAGGGCTGTCTCCCTGTCTGTTTACCTACCTGTTCTATCCTGTCTTCTTAGCCACTCCCTGGGTGCTATCTGTCTGCCCCCTATTGCTGTCTTGGCGCTATCTACCTCCCTGTCAACGACCTAATTCCGTCCTTCTATCTGTCATCTTGTCTACAATTCTCTCTCTCTCTCTCTCTCACTTCCTCTTCCTGTCCATCTCCAGCTTCCTGTTCCTCTCTGACTCCCACCTGCTACGTCTGTCCGTCTGTCTATCTGTCTTTCCGCTGCTTCCTGTTCCTGTCTCTCTCCTACTTCTGCTTGTCCATCTGTCTGTCTGCTGTTATCTGCCTGTGTCTCCCTGTTCCTGTCTGTCTGCTGTTATCTGCCTGTGTCTCCCTGTTCCTGTCTGTCTGCTGTTATCTGCCTGTGTCTCCCTGTTCCTGTCTGTCTGCTACTTTCTCTTTCTCACCGTATGTTTCCTCCTGTTCCTTCCCGTCTATTGTTTTTTCCCGGTACTTTTCTGCCTCATGCTCCTGTCCACTGCCTGTCAGCTGTTTCTACTCTGCTGTCTGTCTGTTCCCTAGCTTTCAATACAGCCACTCCCTACGCCTGGCAATACTTCATCTTCACGAATAATCTATCAATCTTCTGTCCACACACACTTCTTCTGTCAATCCTCAATCTATACACACTTTTATCATTCTCTGTCTATACCCACTTCTTCTACAACGTCCATCGAATAACTGAACTTATAGCTGTCTCACCTTTGCCACTTGCCCCTGATCAAGTGCCCTTCTGTCTTCTTAAATACCTGTTCAAATCACCCACTTCATCACAAACAGTTACAGTATCACCTATCCACTCACATCTATTCGCTCTCAAACCATCTATTTTTTTATCTATCACGCGATTATCGAAGAACTGAATTTGCAGCTCACTAACTATCCTACTCTCTAATCATCCACCTAACCAGCTTCACCTACCACCATCAGGTCTCCTACATAAATTCAGCCATCCACCAATTCGCCAAATTCTAAATCTAGCCATACATCTAATTACTCATCCCACTATCTAACCATCTGCTTAACCATTATCAACCATATCTTAGCATCCATCATCTGCCTCCTATCAACCAACTGTCCATCTGATCAAGCAATTATTCATCCATTTCAACAACTAACCCAAGCGCTAACCTCTCCGCGTACTCATCAATTCACCAGCCAATTCTTGTTCTACCCAACCATCAACGTATCCACGTTACTCTTCATCTACTCAGTATATCAGCCAAGTGTCCTATCTAATCATACGGTAATTCATCCACTTCCCTGCCCGAGCCTTCTCCCTCTCCGTCTATGTCTCCATCCATCTCTCTGCCCACTCACCAATCCATCCAATCAGTCAGCTGTCACATTCAATTATAGACCAATGCACCTACTTCAGCATCCATCCTTACACTTTACTTTCCGTTCATCTCTCTGTCTACACCTCTCTCCACTGACTCATCCATCTCTCTGCCCAGTACTCTATCCAATCAGCTATCCATATCCAATGCTCCATCCACCTTTCCATCCACTCAACTATCCATCCTTCTATATTCCTCTCCGCTCGCTTATTATTCATTCCTCCGTTCATCTACCTGTTTAGTTTGCTATCCGCCTACAAATCCATTGCTCCATCCACCCTTCTATCCATCCCCCTATCCACCCAGCTATCCATTAACCCACTGCTCTTTCCACCCTCCTATCCATCCCCCTATCCACCCAGCTATCCATCTATGAGGCAGGGTGGCGCGATGCAGGAAGTGAGTAACGTGGACCTCCTTCAGTCAACACCTTTCGTAAGAGTACCGTTGTGAGGCTGGGGTGGAAGTGAGGGGCGAGGAGGTGGGTGGGGGAGAGAGAGAGGGGTGAAAGGGAGGGAGACATAGAACGAGTGAGAGAGATGGAGGAGTGGGAAGAATGAGCAGAGATGTGGGAGGGTGGCAAAGAGGGAGAGAGGTGGATGAAAGGCTGGCAGGGGAAAAAATGTGATGCACGGAAGGGGGACTGAGAAAGAATACGGTAGATGTAAGAGAGGTAGGGAGGGAATGAAGTAGATAAAAGGGAGGTAGAGAGAGGATGTGGCGGATGGGAAAGGGTGACGTGAGAATGAAGCCAGTGGAAGGGAGATGAGAGGGATGGAGAGAGGAAGAGGAAGAGGTGAGCTGAAAGGAAGCGAGGAAGGTTTTAGTGGTTGGGAGGGAGGAAAAGAGGAAGCGACGTGGGCGAGAGGGAGGGGGAAATAGGAAGAGAGTGCTATGGTGAGAGGATGGGAAGGAGAGGGTGAAACTGGGGAGAGGGAGGGAAGCAGAGAGAGGGGAAAAAATGGTGAGGCGGGAGAAAGATAATGACACGGGACGAAGGATGAAAGACATGATAAAAAGGGAGAAGAAAAGGATAAGGTAAAGAGAGAGAAAATTGTGGGAAAGAGGAAAGATAACTGGAAGGGGCCAATGATGACCCACCTGATGGAAAGGGAGAAAAAAAGGCTAAGGAGGCATGAAGGAGGCCAACGATGAAATAAGGATGACGTGAGACCAAGAAGAAAAAAAAAGAAGGAAGGATAACAATGAAAAAAAACAAACAGGAAGATAAGGAGGAACTACGAGGTAAAAGTTAGTCATAAAATGAGTGAGAAAGAGGTACCGTAAGGAAAATTGCAAGACAATGGCAAGGATAATAAGGGGAGAGAAGGGGGGAGAAAAGGAGACAATAGGAATAACAATGAGTGACTGCAACGGGAGGTGGGTGAAGGTGAAGGCGAGAGGAAAGAAAGTAGGCAAGAAGTGTGACATGAACAAAGTTAAAAGAGATGAACAAATATAGGTATATAGACAGATGAAGCTGGATAGACAGGGATATATATATATATATATATATATATATACACACAAAGAGAGAGAGAGAGAGAGAGAGAGAGAGAGAGAGAGAGAGAGAGAGAGAGAGAGAGAGAGAGAGAGAGAGAGAGAGAGAGAGGAAAAACTGTTTGTCAGGGAAGTGAAAAAGAATGCAAGTACAAAGAAAAAATACTACGAGAAGGGAGAAGTGTGCGAGAGAGGGAAGAAATCGAGAAGGACGAGAAAGGGAGTAAAGAGAGAACCCTCGAGTGTAAATAGAAGGGGAGAGAGAGAGAGGGAGAGAGAGGGAGGAAGGGAAAGGGAAAGGGGAAGTGAAGGTAGGAAACAGAGGAGGTCGAAGGAAACAAAGGAGGCATGGAAGAGAGAAAGGCAGACTGTGAGATGCAGCGAGGGATGGAAAAGGAAGAAAGGAAAAAGATTATGGAGGAAGATGAGAGAGAAGCGAGGGAGTGGAGGAAAGAAAAATGTGAGAGCCACCAGGAGACAGACTGAGAAGGCAGAAATTAGAGATTAGGAAAAAGAGAGGGATAGAAGGAAAGGAGGAAAGGTGTATAAGAGGAGCGAAGGGAGATGCATCTATCTATCTATCTACCTATATCCCGACGCCCTAATCCCGCAAAGGGTGGCTGCAGACAAAACACATACAGGTAGAATATACGTAAGGATGCAAACATACTGTACACACACACACACACACACAAACAGAGAGAGAGAGAGAGAGAGAGAGAGAGGAGAGAGAGAGAGAGAGAGAGAGAGAGTGTTGAAGGTCAGTAGGATGTGACGTCACGTGACCTACAGCCAACGGGGGCTGGAGTGCTGATGGATGGATGGATGGATGGTTATAAAGCTTGGTTGGATGAGTGGATGGTTATAAGACTGGCTGAAGAGCTGGCTGGCTGGCTGGATTACATGGCTGGCTGCTTTGTGTTGAGTAGGTGGGTGGGTGGATAGATGGATGGATGGTTATGTGGATAGATTGATGGATGGTTATGTGGTTATACTGAAGGGCGAATGGATGGATGATAAACAGTTATAATGATGGATAAACAGACGGATGGATGGATGGTCGTATGGATAAACTGATGGTTGAATGAAACGACGGATGGATGGATGCAAAGATGGATGGATGGACTGTCTTTATGCCTGAATGTATTAATGGACGGATTGACAGTGGCTCAAATGTACGGTGCTTGTCTTCCGATCTGCACTCGCTCTCACTCTGGGGGTCAAACCAGGACGGAAAATTTAAAGAAAGTGTTGGCAATAAGTTCTTTCACACACACACACACACACACACACACACACACACACACACACACACACACACACACACACACACACACACACACACACACACACACACACACACACACACACACACACACACACACACACACACACACACACACACACACACACACACACACACACACACACACACACACACGTTTCCCATTTTCACAAGTATCTTCTCTCGCTACAGATGCCTCTTTCCGATTCGTACTTGGCCAGCACCGTGAAGAGGTAATTCTGGCTGTCACTCTCCCTCCGAAGAAATTAATCGATTGTAGTGCTCCTCATGTGGAGTGGCAGAGAGAGAGAGAGAGAGAGAGAGAGAGAGAGAGAGAGAGAGAGAGAGAGAGAGAGAGGAAGGGAGATAGGAAACTGACCTGTCCCGTTACCTCCTCCTCAGTACAGGTCACACAGGTCAGCCGGAGTCCCAGTTACTAAGGGAAGAGAGAGAGAGAGAGAGAGAGAGAGAGAGAGAGAGAGAGAGAGAGAGAGAGAAGCGGTAAATGGATGCCAACACCTCTGCTTAAATATTTCTCCTCTCTTTACGGTCACGTAGGCCTCCTCACCCCCAGCCTAAAGACCTAACTACTCACTGATGATTATATTGCCAATCACACGTCACATTAATCAACATCAACCTTCAGGCACAAACTGTCTTCACATAGTAACACAGCCACTTATTCAATGCTTATTTCTCCTTCAATTAGTTTTTCCTTTCTTTCTTTCTCTCTCTGAACCATGTCTCCCTCGCATCCTTCGGTGGGAAAAGAGGTCTGGATGATGATGACGATGATAACGATAATGATAATGATGATGATGATGAACATTTTTACTTCGGTGTCCTGGATTTTATTCGTGCTACCGGCAGACGATTTTCTCCGCTGAAGGGAAATCTCTCGTACGGAAGGGGTTGGAAATGATCTCCTTTATCTCTTTCAACAGAGTGACTTTTACATGACTAATCACATTCCTACAGAAGCGGTTACCTTTTTAGCCTAAGGACGTAATTTGCATTGTATTTTCTCCCTTGATAGAGTTTTTTTTAGAGAGCTGGAAATTTTAGCTGCTGTCTCTAAAATTTTTGCTGACCATCTTACTTTTTCTTTAAAAAATTAAAAAAAAACTGGTGCTGTGGTGTGGTACTGTAAGGTAAGATAAGATAAGGTGAGGTGAGTGAGGTAAGGTAAGGTAAGGTAAGGTAAGGTAAGGTAAGGTGAGGTAAGGTGAGGTGAGGTGAGGTAAGGTAAGGTAAGCTAAGGTAAGGTAAGGCGTGGTGTGGTGTGGTAAGGTAAAGGTGAGGTGAGTTAAGTAAGGTATGGTGAGGTGTGGTGTGGTAAGGTGAGGTGAGGTGTGCTGTGGTGGTAGTATGTAAGGAGTAGTCTGTTTAATATTGTTTTCACCGTCACTGTAAAACACTGACACAGACACCAGAACATTAAACTGATTGAGCCGATTAACGAGTACCTACTGTAACTCCTTCGCTTATCAGAGGCCTCTCCTTGGTTGTGATAAGCATACAGAAAAAGTTATGAAGGTGAAAGGGTTAATGGAGATTGTTTCCAAACCATTCATTACGAAATATCTATATGTCGAATGAAATCACCTGTAGTACCTAGAATTCAATATAAAGTAAAAGAAAGGTTAAAACGTGAAGTGATGCTGAAGAGGGACGTCAGTGATATGCAAACGTCCCACAACTCCCCATCCCCCGAGAGGAGACTGGTGGACTATACAAGACCAGTTTCAGTCTGTAGTCCATCGGGTTCACTTTCGGATGACCCTGGCGTCACAACAAAAACAACAACAAAGTGTAAACTGGGGATGCAGGGCTCAGTAGCAGTGGTGGTGGTGGTGGTGAGGGAAGACGCCCCCCCCCCCGTCTCATCTTCTTCAGGGTAGTTATAATATATGTTCTACTGGCTTCTTATCGCACCTTTCCACTCCTCTCCTCTCTACCGGTACGAGATAGGCCTCAAGGACACCTGGGTCGTTTCATTTAAATAAATATACATATCCTAACTTGGTAATCATCCGCTGTGCTTGCTTGAGTAATAATGTTTACGTAAGTGTGTGAGCATGTCCTGACCCCCCTCCCCCTCTCCCCCCTCCCCATCCCCTGCTGACCTCTCACCCACTTACCCAAGCGGCGGTAGTCAGCAGTCAGTCCCCCCCTCCCCCCTTACCCCGGCCCTGTTTACCTTGACCTGTCGTGACGCTCCCTCCACCACCACCACACCACATCTCACTGCCATACCACCACACCATACCGCCATTTCACCACCATACAGCCTGTTATATATCGCCTCCCACCACCACCACCACACTGTCATACACTCCACCACAACACATCACAACGACACTGCAGACTGTGATAGGTGTAATGCTGAAAGTTGTAGCAGACGAAATGGTGAAAATTATGAATACTGTGGTTACGGTTATAAATGGTGGATGTGTGGTAGATGTGGAGGCTGAAGTGATGTCTGTGGCAGTGTTGGTAATGGTGGCAGTGGTGATGGCATAATGGTTCCTCTCCCTGACAACAGCACCTCAAATCTCTGTAACGACACCCACAGTCTCCTACTCTCGTCGGATAAGGAAGCTCCCTAACACCTTTTTCTGACCGGTTTATTTCCGCATGTGCCATTTCAATAATTGCTTTTATCTAATTTATGCAATGTATGTCGATAATACAGAGGAATAAATATGATGCAGGAGACTACTAAGCCATAACAAACAAATAAATCGCTAAGGAAGAGGTGTTAAGTAAGCGTCCACACCCTACGAGAATACGGGTCCCCTCAACACTATGCCACGTTCCCTTTGGCTGGATAAATTTGCTAGGCGTTAGGTGCAACAAGACACATAGTTCACAAGTCTCAAGTGCGATGTTGAGATAATGTAAGTCTCCAATGAGGTGTGTTTGTCAGAGCTGAATATCATCATATGACGTTAGCCGCATTTCGTGACCTGGATAAGTTTTGATTATACTTTATCAGATGTCACTGCAAAGCTTCCCTCAACTGGTGGTAAATACAGGTGTTTGCTGCTCCTTTTGGTAATGGATGATGGTATTTGTGAGAATCAGGTAGTGGTTTCTTAGTGGGGGTGGTAGTAAGGATGGCTCTTAACTAGTGGTGGTTGTACTTCTGAGTGGTAGTGGTAAGGGTTGTGGAATTTGTAAGTAGTGGTGGCAGAGGGTGGTAGATGGGGGGGGGATAGATATAGTAGTAGGGATGGTTAGAGATGTTCCTATATGCTGGTGTAAATGAGTGGTAAAAATAACTAAAGAAATAACAGGAATATGGTGGGATAATTATCAGCATTATAGGTGATATTGATGACGCTGATGCTAATATTCTGATGCTGATGGTGAGAGTGTGATGGTGATGGTATTAGTGTGATGCTGATGGTGAAGGTGATGGCTGCAATAGTAACGTATCATGGCGTTATTACAATTCGTCCCTTTGTTGCTTATTTCCTTTTACAGTTTATCATTGCTTGCCATTACCAAGGCGAGGCAATACAGTTTGTGCGTGTGTGTGTGTGTGTGTGTGTGTGTGTGTGTGTGTATGTGTGTGTGTGTGTGTGTGTGTGTGTGTGTGTGTGTGTGTGTGTGTGTGTGTGTTGCTAAAATGTCTCGAATCTTCAGAAAAATAGCAACTATGTAGATGTGCAAAAGCCTATTACTTTTGGTGAGGATTTATTCAAAGATGACCGAATGCCAGCAGCCATATATATTTTAATATGGATTGGCTTTTTTTCCCTCTGAAACGCGGTGACTGAATTCCGTAGAGTTTTGCAAATTTCCGTCAAATTTGGTTTGCAGGTAGCTTGTACCTTAGCCAACAACATATTTTGGCGGGTGATTACCATTCAGCCCCTGAATGCTTTTGTTTCATTATGTATTTATAGTTAATTTACTGCTTAATGGCAAAATAATACAATACAACAGCTCTACATCCTTTCCATAACACCCTTATGACAAGCGGCCTATTTTGCTGTCAGTATCGTGCTACAAGTCAGCATTCAAGATGGAGAGGAGGACATTTTAGGCCTAACACCTCTTCCTGACCGATTTATTTTTGGATACGACTACCTAATATCGTTTTTGTGAGGTAACACAGAAGAGTACGGTAAGGTATAATCTAACTATCTATCTATCTACTGCCAGACGCCTGAATCCCGTTTGGGGTGACCACAAACAAATCGCCTCCACGTCGCCCTGTCCCCCGCCATTTCACTGCCCTGCTCCCAGCTCACACCCCCCTCTCTCATATACCTCTCCACCCCAGATGAAAATAAAGGTCTATAACCTGACTACACCCGACCAGCAATTTACCTGTAGGGGGTTAGGGATCTTGGCCACGTTACAACAAACACACTGTAGTTTCCTTGAAGGTTAAATTACACACACACACACACACACACACACACACACACACACACACACACACACACACCGCTCGCTGGTGCAGTGGTAACGCTCTCGCTTGCCAACTGGTGGACGGGAGTTCGCGCCTCGCTCAGGTTGCGAAAAGTTTCACTGACGAAGTGGGTGGTTACTGTCCCCCTTGAGCAAGGGGACGGGTGTGTGCGTGTGTGAAGGTCACAGCCTTGCCCATAGATCGGACTATATGAGCTCTCAGCTCTCTTCTGGGAGGGTAAAAGCTGACGATCAAGACCATCAAGTGATCCTGACCGACCCGGTGAATTACCCGGTGAATTACACACACACACACACACACACACACACACACACACACACACACACACACACAGGTACGTGGTGCGGCGGGGGCAAGGCAGTCTGAGGGACGTCTTCTGGTTGACTTCGAAGGCACTCAGGTAACTCTTCATTAGTTACCTGTTTTGCATATTACACCTTGACATCACCTGTATGCTGTTTGTTTGTCCTATTTTGGTTGTTTGTTTCTTCTACTTTCTTTCTTTTTTCTTTCAATCTACCTATATCTTTCTTCCGTCCTTTCTCTTTCCTTTTTTCGGTTTCATTCTTACCTTCTTTTTTTTTCATTATCTCTCCCATTGTTTCTTTTTTTCTTGCTTTCTAACATCGATATCAGAATAAATAAGGGCCACCCACAATATCCATTTAACTTCCCTACACGCAAACACAGTAGTAACAAATACGTGATTGGAAGCCTCGTAATTTATCGGGAACGCGGATCTTTTTTCATGAGTGTTATTTAAGTTCTGAATATCACCATGAACTGCATAAAATAACTTACGAGAGAATATAAAAGTATCGTACGCAGAGAGAACTTGGTGTGGAGGTGATGCTTACGAGAATATTAACGCATCTTATGACAGAATTAAGCGGTATAAGAGATGAGGTGGATATGAGCATCGAAAAGCAAGCAGAATACACACATGACACTGTACACGCAGTAATAATAATAATAATAATAATAATAATAATAATAATAATAATAACAATAATAATAACACTAATAATAATAATAAAATAACGACACTAATAATAATAATAATAATAATAATAATAATAATAATAATAATAAATTTATTCTATTCACTTTAAGCAGGCGAAATAATGTACGGTCTCTTCATCTTGAGTGCTGAGATGTACTGATAGTCATGAAGAAGTGCTACGGAATGGATGTCGAGTCACAGTATTGCTTTGTTCTGCCACTGGGCTACGGGGAAATGCTTCAGAATGAGAATAACGCTAGAGTATGGTGCTAGTCACGAAGAAGTGCTATGGAAAAGATGGATAGGGAAGCTGGCCGCAAAAAGACAATTATCACAGCCAAATTAAAGTGACTGGACTATAGTAGACAGGTGATATGGAACCAACTAGGACCACGAAGTTACGGGTGAGGGAGGGAGGGAGAGAAGGACTAGTGGTTAGATCGACAGATTAGGTTGAAGCTGGCTGAGGGGTTTGGTTAGGTTGGCTAGCTGGTTGGTTGGTAGATCAGGCTAGGTTTGGTTGGCCGGCAGGTTGGTAGGTTGGCTGGTAGGTAATTTGGCTGATGAGGTAGGGTAGGGTAGGGTAGGGTGGGGTAGAGTAGGAAGGGGTCGGTCAAGTTAGGCTAGGTTAGGTTGGAAGGTAGGTTGACTGATGAACTGGTTGGTTGGTAGGAAGGTAAGTAGACAGGTAGATAATAAGGTGGTAGATTGGTTGCATCCCAGTCCTCGCGCCGATACGATGCCTAGTTTTTTTAATGCCTCTAACCCTTTCACTTTCTTCAGCCACGCCACTCCCTTTCTCTTCAGCACTAGCTCTCTCTTTAAGTCTTACCTTTTCTACTCTCTCTCTCTCTCTCTCTCTCTCTTACGCCATACGATATTATAAAGGCTGGGGAAACTAACTACAACAATAATAAGTAAATAAGTAAATAAATAAATCCTCTGGTAAAAAAAATGAGAACTGTATTTTATCCCAGCTTACGCCAGAAGATCTTTTTTCTACAGCTGAGAGAAATCCATCCAAGCCACTAAGTAAATCCCATCTAAATCACGTGAGATATCCTAAATTATTCCCCCTGCTGAACAGACGATTTCGTTCAGCTCGGGGGAGATTTTTCGAACTGGAGTGATGACATACAACCTTCAATAAATCCCTGACATCCATGGGAGCCTTCTAAGCTGAATGAAATCGTCCGCAAGAAGCCTGAAGAATAAAGGTGTGACTCTTAACCTGAATAAAATCGTCCGCAAGATGAAGCCGTGAAATGCTGAATAAAATCGTCAGCATGGATAAAGGTGTGGCTCTTACGGTGAATAAAATCGTCCGCAAGAATAAAGCTGTGACTCTTAAGCTGAATAAAATCGTCCACAAGAGGCAAGAATAAATCCACAAAGCTAAGTCATCGGATTGAGGGGGTGAGGGGATTAAAGGACCTCTCTTTTCACCATTGTCTATAGTCTCCCCTTTGGCGTTTTCTCACTTTCCCGTTTTCTAATTCTAATTTTTTTTCATTCATTCATCTCCCTTCATTCCTGTTTCATTCACTTTCACCCTTCATCAACGCCAACACTCCCTTTCTCTTCACTATTATCATCCCTTTTCTCTTTATCCTCCCTTATTTCTTACTCCCTTTCTGATTTATTACTCCATTCATTTCTTCTTCCTTTTTTTTTTTAGTCATTCATTCCCTTTCACTTTTTTCCTCAGCGTCTCCTTTTTTTTTCTCTCTCTCTCTGTCTCTCAGGTGGGGGGGAAAGGGGGAGGGGTGGAGGGAGAAAGGGAAGGCTATGAGAGGCGGAGGGAAAAACGGGAGAGAAGAGAGATGGAGAGGTTCCAGGGAGCGGTGGAGAAAAGAGAGAGGGTGAGCGGAGAGGGAGGTGAGGAAGGTAAGAGAGAGAGAGATAAAAACGAGAAAGGGGTTGGAACAGGAGAGACAGAAGAGACAGGGAAGAAAGAGGGAGGAAGGGGGAGTGGAGGAGGAAGGCATGAGAGATGGAGAGAGAAGGGGAGTGGGAGAAGGGGGAGGGGAGAGGTGGCTGGAGAGAAGAGAAGGTCTGTTGTTACGTCACTTCAACTTTCCCTTGCAGGTGCCCTCCCCTCTCCCTTCCCCCTCATACCCTCTTCCTCATCCTCTCTCTCCTCCTCCATGCCTTACCTGTCCCTTTTCTCCTCCATGGATTTACTTTACTCTCTCTCTCTCTCTCTCTCTCCTCTCACTGTGCCTGTTCGTGCATCCAACTATTCCTTAAAATCGTCTGTCACTGCCTCTCGCACTTCATTCGGCCTTCAAGTCACTTTCATTTTCTCCTTAAATGCATTTTTTTATTTATCCCGCATTATTTTACCATTTTTCATATTTCTCCTTATATTGTTCCTTCTTTCATCGGTTTATATTCTTACACCCAATATTTTCCCAGTAACTCTCTCTCTCTCTCTCTCTCTCTCTCTCTTAAAACATATTCATATTCTTTGGCATATCCTTTGCCCATATCTCTTTACATTTTTACTTTCACCTCTTCCCATTTTTCTCTCTAAATCATGGTTTCCTCCACGTGTCTGTCTTCTATTTTTACCTCATCAAAACGAGTGGGAACTAGACAAAATATTCCGTCTCTCTCTCTCTCGTAACAGGGAGCCGAAATTTTACTCTCCCCATACAAACGAACAACGGCATAACAGCTTCTCCCCATCTCCCAACACCCACCCCGTCTGCCCACTACTTCTGTCCCCTCCCCTCCCCCACCACCACCCATCCCCCAAACCATCACGCATTCCGGCCAGGTCCCTACACCACGGGGGATACATGAATCTTCGCTGATGATGCAGGGAGTGGGGGTAGTGTTGATTGGGGTCGGGTGAGGAAGATCTAAATACTCTCGCCTCTTTATGACACATCCTCACACTATGCATGACTTTAGCGATTCTTCACTCCTAATTAGAGTTCTGCTTTCTCTCTCTCTCTCTCTTACTCATAAAGACAGTAGCTTACCTGCAAACAAAGAGGACTGCATTGCTTGTTTGGCCAGAGCTAAAAATAATAATATTCTCAAAAGCCTTGGAAATGTGGCATACTTTCATTATAACGTACGAAGCATCACAGGAAAATGATCTTAGATCACGTAAAAAAAAAAAAATGTTATTTACTGCAGTCCTGGAGAACGAAAAATCACGCAAAATATCACTGAGAGAAATTCCTGTTCGAGGAAACTTCAAAGGCAGGCATTTTCTTCTGCATAAACAAATGCGTAAAGGATAAAAACATATATGGGAAAAGACATGCTGGGGAAAGAGGTGCCTGAGTAAAGAGTAATACTGACATAACGCAGCACCCGTCTACCCACACCCTCTTGCCACTCTTCCGTCCAACCCTCTTATGTCAGACTTAACCAGTGATGTCAGTGTCTTCATGCAGGCCTACTCTCCCGGTCAGTTCAGCAAGTGTCTCCCTCAACATATGTTTCCCACTGTCTATTAAACTCAGGGATTCTAAGCACACTTTGTCCAGGAGTGCGACTGGCTGGGATACATGATTTTAGAGGTAAATTCTAGCTCAGCACTGTCAGTACAGGAATGGGCAGATGGATAAAGACAGACAGACAGACAGATATACAGATTGACAGATCGGTAGAGATTATAATATACGGGAGAGAGAGAGAGAGAGAGAGAGAGTAGAAAAATACAGGTAAGTGTGCCACGGTGCAGGGGGAGGGAGAGGAAGAAAAACCAGGGGAGGGAGGAGAGGGGGGAAGGAGGTATGCGAGGGGTGAGAGGTTAGGGTGGGGGTGAGGGACGAGGGGTTAGGGGGTAGTAGGGGAGTGTGTCAGGGTGAGAGTGTCAGGGAGGGGATGCCAGGATAAGGGTGTCGGGGTGGGGTGTCAGGGAGGAGGTAAAGGTGAGAGACGGGGGGAGGAAACGAGAGATACAGGAGCCACGGTGCTTCAGTGGATATCATCTTCGTCTCCCAGTCAGCAGCGTCCTGAGGTTGGGTTCGAATCCATGTGGGGGCGAACATTTAAAGTGCTTGGAGGGTTAGGAAGGAGTGAGAGTGAGAGATCAGCAGGTGAAGGAGAATGAGGTGGGTAGGGTAAGAGTGAGAGTGTGAAGTGAGGCAGGTGGGGGAAGGAAAGAGGCTGACGAAGGGAAGGAGAGGAAGGGAGAGGAGTGGGAGTGAAAATGTAAGAGGCAAGAGGAATGAGTGAGAATGGGAAAGAAGGGTAGGGGAAGGAGTGAGTGAGGCTTGAGTAGGGTGAGCAGGGAATTGGCTGAAAATGAGAGTGACGGATGAGGAGAATTAGAGAGGTGAGGGTGAAAGTGAGAGCGAGTAAGGGAGGAAAGGAGAGGGGCGGGGATGAGAAGCCAGGGGGATGAGGGCGGGGGTGAGAGTGAAAGGTCTGGAGGGTTAGCGAATAAGGGGGGTGAAGTGGGTAAGAATGAGAGGGGATGAATGTGGGAGGTCATGAAAGTGAGAGACAGAACAAGGTGGTGGGGACAAGAGTGAGTGAGTGAGGGATGAGGAAGGTGAGGGCAGGTGAGTGGGGGGTAGGGGGTATGAGTGAGAGGTCAGGGGTGGGGGTGAGGGGGGGTGAGGGGGGAGGGTAGCGGGACTAGGGCAGACAAGGACGAGTGAGGCAACAGACGTAACGGTGCTTCTCATCAGCCAGAATAGTCGCCCTGGTCGCCATTTTTTTTTCTTTTTTTGTTTTTGGGGGTTGTTGTGGTAGTTGTGGTAGGACTTTTTTTTTTGTAGTGGTTGTGGTGGTAGTTGTGGAAAGAGATTATTTTTTTGTTGTCATTGTGGTTGTGGTAGTTGTGGTTGTGTTTTTTTTTTTTTGGTAGTGATGGTCATACTTGGCTAGGAGAGTCCCCCCCCCTTTTTTTTAGATAGTGGTAGTGAGGTAATTGTGGTAGGGGAGTGGCTGTGGTGGTTGTGGTGTTGTGGTGGCGGATGAAGGTTTTATCTCTTCCATTCGAGTATTTTCCAAAAAAAAAAAATAAAATCGACCCAGACCAGTTAGAATAAGAAAATAAATATCCCAGGCAAGTAAGAAGAAACGAATAAATACAATAAATAAATAAATAATGAAATAAATAAATAAATAAATATCCCAGTAGAGTAAATATAAATAAAACAAATAATTAAAATGAATAAACAAATAAATAAATAACCCAGTGTAGTAAAAACAAACGAATAAATAAATAAATAAATAAATAAACAAATAAATCAATAAATATACCGTAATAAGGAAATAAACACAAGGTACAATTGTCTTCGTCCTCACAAATACTTTACCTAAAATGTAATCACTTTATCCTTGGGTCTATGGGAAAACTTACCCACAAACTACGAATATTATCCTCCCATTTGTATTTCCGTACTCTAGGGGACAGACAGACAAGCGAACAGGGAAACAGACAGGCACACAGACAGACAGACGGGAAAACCGACAGACAGACAGGAAAATAGAAAGACACAGAGAGACAGACAGACAGACATGGGTGGATACAACTTCCTCCTTCAGTGGCGGAGGGAAAAAAAAAAAAGAAGGAAACTTGAACGATGTTGGCACGAAATAGAACTAATATCTGAATTACACACACACACACACACACACACACACACACACACACACACACACACTTCCCAATCTCAACACCGAGTCACCTACTGTACACTTCAACAGTTACACATAATAAAGAATAATTTTTCACTGGCGTACTTTTCACATCATTATTCACTCTAGTCTACCCTGCACTAAAAATAAAATAAATAAGTAAATAAATAAATAAGTAATAATCTCTGATAAAAACATGAATTAAATAAAAATAAAGAACACGGCCTGATAGTAATAAGGTCAGAGAAATATAAGAATGTGGGCCAAACCTTCTATAAAATAAATAAATAAATAAATAAATAAATAAATAATAAAAATTAAAACGATAAATAGATGTATATAAGCTCAGTAAAATTTAAGAATATGGTCCCTCCCTCCAAGGTAACAAATAAATAAATAAATAAATAAATGAATGAGGAAGCGTGGAGTAAGGAACAGGCGTAAAGGCAGCCACACACGGACGAACTCACTAAGGACACCAGAGCAATGGCGGGGGAAGGGGGGTGACGGACAAAGAAACCACCATTCGCACGTCCGTGGCGCGTGAGGGTGTGTACGTGGCGGCAGGGCAGGGCAGGGCAGGGCAGAGAGAGAGAGAGAGAGGGAGAGAGAGAGAGAGAGAGAGGGGGGGGGGTCATCTTGTCAAATTCTTGCATTCATCGACGTATATATATTTTTTAACCTGTTCCTGCGACCTTCACACGATTTTTTTTTTATTATACTTAGAAAAACCGTCTGATGCCACGGGGTCAGAAAGCCTCCATCAATCCCTTCACAACCTTGACGTCTCTCCGTAAGCTGAATAAAATCGTCTGACTGTACCACGAACAAAATAATACACATAATCACACTGAAGGCCTGCACACTTGAATACTGCTTCTTTCTCTTCTCTTCTCTTCCTCCATCTTCTTCTTCTCCTCCTCCTTCTCCTTCTCTTCCTCCTCCTCCTCCTCCTCCTCCTTCTTTTTGCCTATGACCGCGAGACAGACCCCCTCCCCAGTTCACTGTCCAGGCACCGTGACAGATCGGATGGACGGGATGACAGGGCGTGCAGCTGTCATCAGTAATCAAATCTCCCTTTACACATCTTGCCTTCAGAACTAATGGGGCTAAATCACGAGCCATTCATATACCTTAAATATCACGGGGAAGTTTGGTCAGACCTCGATAAGATGGTGACAGTGTTTAATGTGTACATGAATTATTGACCACGACTGTGCATTGATACGAGCCTCAGAAATGACCTGAGAGGCTCACTAGCAATGACAACAGTAACAGCAATCATAAAAAAGCAATGACAACAATAACAGTATTCATAATAAAGCAATGTCAATAGTAACAGTAATCACAATAAAGCAATAACAACAGTACCAGTAATCATAATAAGGCATAATTTGAAAGTAATCATAAAAAATTAAGCCAATAAAAACAAAAATGATAATTGAAAAAATAAAACAATAACAATGCATATGCTACTGCTACGATTACTACTACTACTACTAAAATCCTAACAACAACAAATAACATACTACTACTACTACTACTGCTACAACTCCTCCTCCTCCTACTACTACTACTACAACTACTACTACCAATAATAATAATAAGAAGAAGAGTAAGAATACGACTATAATGAAGAAATAACCAAGAAGCGCCTGACGTTAACTAATTACGGCGATAAATTCAGCACGGTTCGCATCAGTTAATCTGGCCACGTCAGCAACAACGACAACGACAATAACAACAACAACAACAGCACGAGAAACAACAACAACAACTACTACTACTACTACCAATAACAATAATGATACAAAAAATATGAGCAAATAAAGAGGAATAAAAAAATGGAGATGAAGAGGAGAAATTAGGAAAAAAGAAAGTGAGGAGGAAGAAAATAACGAAAGGGGAAGAGGGTCAGAGGGGAAAGATGAAGAAGAAGAGGAGGAAGTAAGGAGGTGAGAGGGAAGAAGAAGAGGAGGAGGAGGAAGAGGAAGTAAGGAGGTTTGGGGGATGAAGAAGATGAAGAAGAAGAAGAAGAAGAAGAGGAGGAGGAGGAGGAAGAGGAAGTAAGGAGGTGAGGGGGAAGAAGATGTGGAGAAGGAGGAAGAGGAAGCATGGAGGAAGAAGATAATGAGAGGGGAAGAGGAAGGGACTTATCAACTAACGGAACTACCGAGCGTGAAGGTGAAGCAGTACACAAGAAGAGGAGGAGGAGGAGGAGGAGGAGGAGGAGGAGGAGGAGGAGGAGGAGGAGAAGGAGGAAGAGAAGGGGGAGGAGTAAAATCTGACAAATGGAGATGAAGACGACGACGATGATGAGGATGATGTAAATGAAGACGCAGATGAAAATGATATAATAAACAGTTGAGGAAATAACGGAGATAATGAGAGAGAGAGAGAGAGAGAGAGAGAGAGAGAGAGAGAGAGAGAGAGAGGGGGGGGAGGTAATGCGAGGTGAAGGGTGAAGGATGGGAAGGGAGGAGAAAGGAAGGGGCATAAAAAATAAAAGGAAAGATTGTTAGACACAAAGGTGAGGGTTGCGACGTGAAGGGTGAGGGAGGGAAGGGAGGGATGGAGGGAGGGGAAAGGGAGGTGACTGAGAAGAATGTGAGGGAGGGAAAGTAGGTAAGGGAGGAAAGGCGAAGGAAAATAAGTGAGAAATCATCCGTGTCTAGCTGATCAATTAGTGCCGATCAAGATCACCTGAGGATTGAGTAGAATAAACCACCTGAGGATACAGTAGATAAACCACCTGAGGATAAAGTAGAATAAACCACCTGAGCAGAATAAACCACCTGAGGATACAGCAGAAAAAACCACCTGAGGATAGAGTAGAATAAACCACCTGAGGACAGAGTAAAATAAACCACCTGAGGACAGAGTAAAATAAACCACCTGAGGATAGAGTAGAATAAACCACCTGTGGATAAAGTAGAATAAACCACCTGAGGACAGAGCAGAAAAAACCACCTGAGGATAGAGTAGAATAAACCACCTGAGGATAGAGTAGAATAAACCACCTGATAGAACAGAATAAACCACCTGAGGAGTGAGTAGAACAAACCACCTGATGCTAGGGTAGAATAAACCACCTGAGGATAGAGCAGAATAAACCACCTGAGGATAGAGCAGAATAAACCACCTGAGAATATAGCAGAATAAATCACCTGAGGATAGAGTAGGGTAAACCACAGGGCGAAGCAGATTTATTTATTTATTTATTTTCTGGCATTCACTGATAATCTTTGGCAACATTCTGAATATAGTGTGTGACTCGATTCTGGGTCTCAGCCCTTAGTTCTACAGTCCTTTCTTCACATGGAAATATCTGTCAGTCTTCTTGGATATTACGACATACAGAGGCATGTGGTGGCCGTGCAGTCATGTCCAGTTTTGACTCAGAAAAATTCATGGAGTTTGCATCTATTTTACTCAGTCAAGTTCACGTGCGTCCCACCTGATCTCCCTGACGTGTGTGTGTGTGTGTGTGTGTGTGTGTGTGTGTGTGTGTGTGTGTGTGTGTGTGTGTGTGTGTGTGTGTGTGTGTGTGTGTGTGTGTGTGTGTGTGTGTGTGTGTGTGTGTGTGTGTGTGTTCACTGGCTAATTAAGGTGGTGATGGGTGTACAATTAAGAGGCATGACCTGCAGATGTTACTTATGCTGACATCAACGCTAAGAGGATCTGTCCGACAAACAAGGCTAATTCAGATGCCAACCAGTCTTGAATTTGTTTGGACTGCTCCGATCAGGATGCACTCTCTCTCTCTCTCTCTCTCTCTCTCTAGTACTCCTGGCATCGCATTAGGAAGATTGATGGAATCGTCTAACAAAATTCACCACAATCTTTCGACACCTACACTTAAAAAAAAAAAAATAAAAATAAAAAAAAAAAAAAAAAAATAAAAGCAGACAGGAATACACCTGGCTTACCACAAAAAAAAACAAATATAATTCAGGAAAATGTACTGAAAGCTTAAGGTCAAGGTCAAAGGTCAACACTCGAAGACACGGGCGACTAAGCACGACCAAGAATCAGCAACGTAATTATCAATCTCATCTCTCCTATGACGTATTTAATTACTTCTCCATTTATTTATTTACTTATTTGATCTTATTCTTTCTATTATGTTCAGGTTAAGGGTTATCAATCGAGGCGAAAAGGTTGAGGCCGAGATCGCAAGAATGTACAACTTTCGACAATAATTCCACAATCATAAAAAATACTAATAATCTGGAAGAACTTTGGAAGAACTTTTTTTTTTTTCTTGCTGATATGGCTTGATATTTTTTTAACGTTACAAAGAAAACAAGTTCGGGGAAGGACTCCTTGTCAAAATAGACACATAATTCTGTATTGTCATCTTCCTGCTGTATACACTTCACACAAAGTCACTATAATTCACATCTCACGCTAAATTACCATCACCTCCTTGCTACATACTTGCTACGTACCTCAAAAGCTTGGTGAGCGGACAGAGAGGAGTGGGCAGGATGGGCTGAGATAGTGGAGCATGGCGGGGGGAAACACACCCTGCAAAAATGGACACTATGGGTAAGGGGTAAAAACGAAATGAACTCTGAAAAAAAAAAAAAAAAGTTTTATGAACAAAAACGACAAGAAGACGAATATGATTAATCACAAACATAAGCACGCGACGCTCTCATATACCTGGTGTCTTCAGAAGCAGGTAAAGACATCTAAACGACCTTAACTTGGCCATTCTCTCCACGGCGACGATGCGGAGTGGAAATACCTGAGGTGTGACATGCAGGTGTGAGGTAAGCGGTGACCGTGAAGCAACCTGTGTCAAGTGGCTCTCTGGGGCTCGTATTCTCTGGCGGTTAAGGTGGCTCCCTAACACCTCTTCCTTAGTGACTTATTTTCGTCACCTCTTCCTAAGTGATTTATTTTCTTCACCTCTTCCTTAGTGATTTATTTTCTCACTTCTTCCTTGGTGATTTATGTTCTTCATCTAGTCCTTAGTGATGCACTGTTGGATACGGCCGCCTAGTATCGTTTTGTACGTTATTTATGCAGAGTATGGCGACATCAGGTGGATTTATATGACGCAGGGTAGGACAACAGGGTATAATAAGCAAAATAAATCTCTTAGGAAAAGATGTCAGGGAGATTTCTTACCCTGGAGTGTAGACATTCACTTAACACATTCAGTTCCATGAAGCATTTTGAGATGAGGGAGCATCGCTTGGTCCCGTATTCTCATAAAATTTTACTCTTGGTTAAGCGGCCTTGGCAATGCACCGCTGATAACGTATCGTACCTTATGACACCCTTATCACTGAGAGACATTAGGTATTAGGATGAGGAGACTGGCACATCCATTTCGGAACAACACTGTATGATTTTCGACATGCTTCAGTGGCCTTGACAACTGCTGCAGTCCGATTTTTCCGATTTTTTTTTTTTTTGGGGGGGGGGGAGGAGGGCAGGGGGAGTCAGTGTGGAGGCAGGATGGCATGGTGATTTTTTCTTTTCCTTTGTTTGTTTGTTTGTTTGTTTGTTAATGTGGGAGTAAGTTGGCATGCGGATTTTTTTTTTGTTCTTGTCAGTGTGGAAGTAAGATGGCATGACTGTGTGTGTGTGTGTGTGTGTGTGTGTGTGTGTGTGTGTGTGTGTGTGTGTGTGTGTGTGTGTGTGTGTGTGTGTACGAAAACTGGCATACTGATTTTACAACTATAATTCTGTTCTCAGCGTACAGTACAATAACCTACATTTTTTTTTTTATACAACAGTTATCCTCAAAAATCTTAAAATCAATCACCCAAGCTTCTCACACGACACAGGTAGAGCAAAAACCCACAGCCGGGACTCAGGTACGTGACTGATCTTCCCCTCCCTCAGTCCTGTTCAGGTGAATTAGGTGACCCACGTGTTAGTGCACTGTGCCCTTGACTACATACTTTTTTAACACACACACACACACACACACACACACACACACACACACAAGGAGTAAGGTGGAATGCAGGTTTCCTAACAGCTACCGTACCTTATATGTCACAGGTACAGTTTCTTTTATTTTCTTGGGTGTCAGTTTTATCACACGCAAAAAGAATGAAGAAGAAGAAGAAAAGAAAAGAAAGAGATAAAAACAGAGAAAAATGGACTGAATTAGAATTTTCGTATTTTACTGGATGCTTACATTGATTTGTGGAATGTACATATACCACATACACACACACTGACATAAAACACAGATACTAAAGAAAACCCAGCACCTGAAAGAGACACTAAAAGTAAAAAGCAATTATAACTAGGCCTATACAATCATCATCATCATCGTAATAAAAACCCTATTATTTCGGAAACTCTTTTTGATGACTATCCTGCCGCCACTCGAAAAATTATGAAAAGTTTTAGTTCTGAAATGGGGTCGAAACAGCCTTGATCAACCCCGTAATACTAAAGAAAATTGTCTGACAGTAGCAAGAACAATAGGAAAAGGACGTTATCGTAGTAAAGAGGCTGATTTATGATGATGATGATGATGATTACTTCTGGTATTATTATTAATTATTATTATTATTAGGGGACATAGGTTATTATTTTTAGGGGGTCTACGATCACATCGTTTATTTCATTATATTCCACCTTCTTTTGTTTATTTACTATTAACTTATTTTTTGCGGTGTATTTGTAGTGAAGGGGTTACGCGAAAACAATTGCATCCTATTGTTCCCCCTCCCCCACCCCCCTCCGATTTATGGTGAGGGAAAATGGGCTCCATAAAATGAATTCTATGTCAAGTGTATGAGTCGCCCTTTGCCGTCCACACCATTGAGGTTGTGAGTCGCTCTTCTTGCAATAAAATAATTAAGGCCAAACCACCCCGCAAGGCCCGTAAACTGAGTGTGGCTGGCGTACCTGTGTGACTGTATGCTCTTTCTCTCTCTCTCTCTCTCTCACACACACACACACACACACACACACACACACCACCCCGTCCCTCTCTCCTACATCATTCACTTTTTCACTATGATGATGCGTTTCCTTGTGTACTTGTGTTGTTCATCATTCTCTGCTATGGCTTGATATTATTAGCTCAAATGGGGACACAAGCCAAGTTAACTCCTTCATTTGCACTGTTTCTCGTCCTTTTATTTATTTATTTATTTATTTTTAAGGTGAGGGGAGACGTTTAGCGGTGAGGTGTGGGTGGGCGTGTAGGCAGGTCGAGGGGACGGTAGGGCAGGGTGGTGTGTGCGGTGCGATGTCGGGTGGTGTGGTGTGGTGCGGTGGGGTGGGGTGGGTGTGACGCAAGGGAGGCTGGAGGCGGCACTGGCTAACCCACAATCACTGTGAGGAAATTACTGCTCGCTAAGTAACACCTCCCATACACACACACACACACACACACACACACACACACACAGTTACCGCTGTTGTTTTATCATCGTTACTGATTGCTTGTTTTGATTTATTACCCACATTATGTACCAAAAGCCTACTATGTATAATATTCACCTAGTCGTGCTGAAAGTTAGTCGATTATCTAGTACACAACATTATCATCATATATCATTTATTAATGGTATTAGCTGTTATTCAGATATCGTCTGCTGCAAGGACGCTTACGTATTTACTAATGTTGTTGTTATTATTATTATTATTACAAAACTTACACAAAATACAAATACACATGCTGTGATCCCTCATGATTTTTCAAGGTAAATTCCAGCACAAGTACACGATAATGCTAGGCGTCATAAACACACTGATCTACCTGGCAGCGATAGGTCAACAGCGACAGGAATGAGGGTAGGAGAGGGGACGTATTAGAAGGGAGGTTAGGTGGCGACAGGAGCCTGGGTGGGTGTGGTCGGGAGCAAGAGTGATGACCGCAACGACGGGAGTTTCATCACTGTGGCTACTGGTACGGGAGTGAACTGGGACTGAACAATTGAACACCCATTACACACATACTCGTATATACCAACAGACAGAAAACTAGCCACTGAAGGAGTTGGCACTGTTACTCGTCAAAATTTATACTGTTTCTTTTTACCTTAACATGGCCCAGTTTTTCGTCCTTTTGCAGCTTATTTCCCGTAGCTCAGGAACAGAATAACGGGAGTAGCCTACTTTATGCATCCTTTCCGTAACACCTCTTCGTGACTAGCAACATATCTTTACGTTTCTCTATAGTTACAACTCAGTATGTAAGATGAAGAGATGGCAATTTTAGGCCAATTAAAACTGAAAAAAGTATGGTGTCCTGGGGCCACCGCGACTCAGCAGTTACGAAGTTCGCCTTACGATCTGTGATGCCCTGAGTCTGGGTTTGAATCGCGCTGTGGCAGACATTTATAGGGGGTACTGGTACGATGTACTCTCATAATGTTTACGTTCGTACAATGTCGGTTAATAAAGATGACTTAAGAGATACAGATTTTGGCGCGCGCACACACACACACACACACACACACACACACACACACACACACACACACACACACACACACACACACACACACACACACACACACACAACTTTGTAACAGTGGGAATGGTCACAGTGTCACAGTGTAAGGGATCAAGGAAAGACTGCACTGAAGCTATGCGTAAGTACGAAAAGACATGCAACGATTTATAAGACAATTAGGCGGAGCACTGATCGAGTGAAGGGAGCAACAGAGGAGGACGATAGGAGGCGCAGAAGACAAGCTAGAGGAGGCAGACACAGCAGATAAAATGCAGGAGGAAGAGGAGGAGACAAGCAGGAGACAAGCAGGAAGATGATAAGATAAACAGTAGGAGGAGGAAGAGATAAAAAGGAGCGCCCAACAACACACGGAGGAGGACGAGGACGAGCCTAATCGAGGGAGCAGCGGGCGGGTGGTAAGAAAAGTGGACGAGTGGATTGAAACAGTGGACGAGGGAATAGAGCAGTGGACGAGAGAAGGAGGACGAAGAGTTCACCAGAGGAGTGGAAGGAACATCGGACCACTGGAGGACGATGAAGGGCCGAGTGGACGTAGCAGCGGCCGAGTGACCTGAAGACGCTGCGGGACCTGGACGCCCTTCTGCTGTGACGTAACCACCTGAGGGCGGCACTTGAGGGGGAAACCGTAATGGCCGTAGCAAACAATCTTTAAATGTCCTAATAATCTTTTAAACATTCTAGTAATCAATGTGTCCACTTATCACCATAGCACTTAAACAAAATCGTAAAACAGAGGCCGAGTAGATGACCGTAGTGTTAAAGCATCCACAAGTCTACCACACACACACAAAATACGCCTAACCCATCATATCTAACTTAGTCTAACTCCTTCTGTTCGAGCTTTCATTCACGATAAATACCAAAGCCAGGCTCTAACTTCCCGAGACGAAGAGGTTAACGTTTCTGTCACTATACATCTACGAACAAATCAGGAACAAGCCTACAAATAAGTCCCATCTTTATACCAAACGTTTCAAAATATTTAGAGTAAGTTAAATCTGAAAGGCCACTTGAAAGAGCGCCACACATAATGACTACCATATGAAGCCAGGATGGAAATATAAATTGATGAAGAGTGGAATGAAAAAGATTAAACATTTCACTAACGATAATGACTGTCCGGTATCAATGCACAATAAAAAAAAAATCATTTAATGGTGCTTCTGCCTGCGTTACATTCTTACACACAATATCAGGAGCCACGACTTTCCCAGGCAATAACAGAAGCCACAATTTTCCCAGGCAATATCAGGAGCCACGACTTTCCAAGGCAACAACAGGAGCCACAAATTTCGGGGGCCACCACTTTCCCGCGGTGGATGGGAGCCAGGGAAAGCTAGGGCCACATGCCAGAGGGATGACTCAGTGGGCAGGAATGCTGACCCACGCATGTTTCTCCTTTGCTCTTCAACTTGCTCTCTATTTGCCCTTTAGTTGCTCTCTATTTGCTCTCTTTCTGGTCTCTGTTTCTCTTCCAGTCTTCCTTTCCATTTCTTCTCTCTCCTCCACTCTTCACTTGCTCTCTATTTCCTCTTTATCTGCTCTCTAACCGGTCTATATTTGTTCCTCTTTCACGCTTCACTTGCTCTCTATCTGCTCTTGACCCACTCTTCACTTGCTCTCTATTTACTGTCTATCTCCTTTCTATTTACTCTTTCTCCACTTTTCATCTGCTCTTCATTTGCCCACTTTCTGCTCTCTACTTACTTTTCCTCCACTCTTCATTTGCTCTCTAGTTACTATCTACTTGGTTTCTGGTTTCTAAGTTAGTAGGATTTTAGGGTTTGGCGCCGTCTCGAGATCGTAAAAAGAAACCACTGACGACGCCTTTACATCTCTCTCTCTCTCTCTCTCTCCCCTCACTTTCTCTTCCTCCTTTTTTTGTCACTTTTCATAATCAATCACCAAGAGTCTTTCATTACTGCTAAGACCCCACAACTTTCCCCTTCTCTTACGTCCAATCAACATATCCATCCATCCTTCGTGCTTTATTTCCTCTTATTTTCCTTCTCAGTCTTGTGCTTGCTGTTCTTACCATCTTATTCTTTCTATTGCTACACGGGACTCACACACACAGGTTTGAGTTTCCAATAGGCGGTTGTGAGAATGTCGATGATGTAATGCCACTAGGGAGGCTGGCCCGTCACCTGCCCCTTAAAACAGCTGAAATACAGTCACCTGATCATAAGTCCCTGCTGTTCATTGGGGGTACTGTTATGAGAATGACTTTTTCTTTGGCTCTACATTACACTTATTACACTTTCATACTATTACATTCTGCTTCACTTATTACACTTTTATACCATTACATTCTGCCACACTTATTACACTTTTATACCATTACATTCTGCTACACTTTTCACCAACCAGCAACTCTCCTTACACTACTACACGCAAAAAATAATTTCTTAAGGACAAAAAAAAATAAAAATAAAAATAAAGAAAAACAACTATAATTTTAATGCAAGAAATTACTGCAACCTTTTGTGAAGATATCAAAGTACACCAATTTATTTTTTTATTTTTGGCCTCGTGACTACGCAGAAATACTATCTCTGACAATTATTTTTTTTCTGGCCTCCTTGTGTTTAGGTAAAAAAAAATATTAGCCAACAATATTACCCACACAGTTTGCATGAGTGAAATACATAAAGCTATGAAAGTGTGATAAGCAAAATAAATCGCTGAGAAAAAGGTGTTAAAATTTTATCAGCCAACTAGAATAAGGCACACACACACACACACACACACACACACACACACACACACACACACACACACACACACACACACACACCAGACGTCTTCTGTATCCCTTCTCTCTGTATCATAATTCACTCTCACTTCTACAGTTACAAAGAGCATGACCAGTCCAAGTTCACACATCCCGTAACTTTATTTTTTAGCATTAGCCTTTTGTTTCTCTAACTTCTAATTTTCCTCCCTTCCTTATGCAACTTGTAACTTTTATTTTATTTTTGCTGTCCCATTCTTTCTGTAATCCTTCATTTTTATCTGCAATTTTTCCTGTGAATTTTCGTCTTTTTTTTTTTTCCAGCTCACGTTCTGTCAATATTTTCCATATTTCTGAGATACTGGCCCCCTTTCTACTTTCTTTGCTGGAATTATTATTTTCTCTTTCTGAATTCTCCTGCATTACGAGGGGTCTTTCCAAATCTGAAAAAATCGTCTGACTGTGGTTGGAGAAAATTAGGTGGGATAAAAAAAAAAAAGGATATTGGAGAGGCTATTGAATATACAAAAAGTCACTCTCGTACTAATGAAGATGCCATCGTACTGAAGAAGAGGCTATCGTACTGAAGAGGAAGCTACCGTAGTGAAGGAGATATTGGGAGTTGCTTACAATTCCCAAAACTAAATAGACGGAGAGGTAGCAAGAAGAAAATAAAGCAGGCGACATCACACCGTCGTTTCCTCCCATTACTTTCATTCCTCACACCTCCCTCTACCACAATACCTCCTCCCCCCCCAAACCAGTTCAAGGTGAGGGCAGGTGTGACAGTTTAATTAGTCCCACACAGTTACACGCATTCACTCACCTGTTTCACGCCCCCCTCCACACACACACACACACACACACACACACACACAAACTCTCTCTCTCTCTCTCTGCTCCATCTAGTGTAAACAGAAGGGCTTATGGTTAAACTATTATTCTTGCTTCCCCAGCTTTTCCATACTTTTATCCCCCCCTCCCTCCCCATTTCCTCCATCCCTTCTTCACATGACCTCAGTGCCCCCTCCACGCCCCTTCTTCCCCTCTCTATTCCCTTCCCTTCCTCCACATTTCCCTCCGTCCCCCTCCAAGCCTATTCTTTTTTTCCTCCCTCCACACTTTACTCTTCCGCGCAGGACCTCTACTCATTCGTCCCTCTCTCTCAAGCCCTTTCATACCCTCCTCCTCGCCTCTTATGTCCCCCCAACTTTCTTGCTTCCCTTCCCACTTCGTTCCTTCCTTCCCCAGCTAGTACAGTACACACTTTCTTCCTCCCCTTCACGCTTTCCTCCTTCCCTCCACAGTCCCTCTATACTTTCCCCAATTCCTTCACAGGTTCTCAGTGTCCTCTCCTCGCCCACTCTTTGTCTCCCTACATTCTTCCCTCTCCAGACCTTTCACACTTTCTTCCACACTTTCATCCATGGCTCCACAGTCCCTCCACACTTTCCTCTACTCCTCCGCAGGTCCTCAATGCCCCTCCACGACCCTTCTCCTCCTCCACAGCGCCCCTCCCCTTGACTTTCACTCCGAGCTTCTCTGGAATGCGTCCGAGGGGGAAGGGCTTTCTTTGTGGGTAGCCGAGGGAGGGGAGGGGAGAGAAGAGGGAGGGGAGATAAGAGATTTAGAGGGAGAGAAAAGGGGGGAGGAAGGGAGGGAAGGGAGGAGACAGACCAAAAGGGACAAAAGGAAGAAGAGAAAGAAAGAGGGAGGGAGGGAGGGAGGGGGAGACAGAGATATAGAGAGAGGGAGGGAGGGAGGAAGAGATTTACAGAAAAAGAGGGGGGGGGAAGGACAGAGGGAGACGAGGGACAAGGATATAAGTATGAGAATAAGGAACGGGAAAAATGTATAAGTGAATATAGGGATGAGGATGGGAAAAAATGAGGGTTTCTTTGTGGGGATAGTAAAAGGATGGAAACGAAGAGATGAAAAAAAAAGAAAAAAAAATGAAACCAAAATATATATGAGAGAGAGAGAGAGAGAGAGAGAGAGAGAGAGAGAGAGAGAGAGAGAGAGAGAGCAAAATGAACATGTCGAAACTAATTATATAAACACTGAAAAAATATATAAAAATAAAACAAAAAAAATGATGTGAGAGAAGAAACTGAGCTTCAGACAGAAACTAAAACAGCAAAATATATATATATATATATATATATATATATATATATATATATATATATATATATATATATATGTAACAAAGAAGGCGACCAGGGAAGCAAGTAGGCTGGCTCTCTCCCAATCCACCACACCCCCAGGCAAGACACGCGGGAGAAATGCGAAGATTGCCAGAGAACCCGGCTATCATCGCCACCACAAAGCGGTTGATACACACGGGCTGACGGCGGGAGACAAGCAGGTCGAGGTCACTGCTAGCAAGCTGAGGTCATTTATAACAGGTCATAGGAATTTACAACAGGTCGACGTCGATGGCAATAGGCTGAGGTTACTTATAAAAGGTCGAGGTCATTTACATTAGGTCGAGGTCATTTATAACAGGGCGATATCACTGGTAACAGGTGGAGGTCACTTGCAACAGGTCGAGGTCATTGGCAGTGGGCTGAGGTCACTGGTTGCAGGTCGAGGTTAGTGGTAACTGGTCGAGATCACTTATAACGGGTTGACAGCACGCTGGAGGTCACTGAAAGCAGGACGAACTCAGTGTTGCCTTCTTTCCATCATTACAATGTGTAAGACACACTCAGTTGGATATGCATTGTAAGCCAAAATAGTCTTCATTCACTAATATTGCTTCCAATGTTATTAAAAATGAAGTCTGATAATCCAGAAAAAATCCAGTAATAAAGGATTCCCCCCCCCCTAAAAAAAAGAGCTACGCAAGGTCAAGCCAATGCCAACACTATTACTGCCTTCCATATAACTGCTCTGTACCGGAGACTACCTGCACGAACAAACCAATGTCCTGCTACATCAAAACCCGGTAGATTAACCCCCTGAATCCCCTGACCTCGCTTACTGATACATTCTTTTTACCTCTAGACGATTTCCTTAAGCCTAGGGGAGAAGCCTTGTAAGGACGGGGGTTAATGAACTGTGTACGTAATCTCTCCTGGTCAGAAAGTCTCTCCCAAGTTGCATTCAGTCGCCTGGCAGTAACATACTAAAATAAAAAGATCAACGTAATGAAGGGATCAATCACCAACAATAAGGGTACAACTCGCGAGCCGTGCGGACCATAGAGGTAGGATTAGGGTAAAGTCGGCGTGAGAAGGCTCCGGTGAAGCCAGAGAACTGTCAAACGGCCATATTGGTCAAGTCAAGAGGTCACGGCAACACCTACTTGACGAAGAAAATTGCTGTGCACTCCTACCTCTATGGCTGTGCCCATAGAGGTAACAGTCCTAATCCTACCTCCGTGGGTGTGGCCATGAGATAATTAAGCCTTTAATACCTCCAGCTGTGTGTCCACCTGGTATTCGTCAGGAAGAATGCCAGAAACAAAGTAGACTTCATTCTACCTCTGGTTTTAGTTGTAGTTCAGCTGTGGGTGTGAGACGTTCTGTCCTAAGTTGTAACTCACCATCAAATAACCTAAGACTCCAAAAATGCCCACCACCTGTGCCGCATTTGGGTGTAATGAAAGAGGAGATAAGAAATCTGACCCATCCATTACATTTCACCGGTGAGTATCTTTAGAGTGAATTATAATTTGTAAGTGTACATTATGTATATGACTGGAGTTAGTAGAATCAAGCTGAATATTATATAGAATAATAGATATAAACTTTTTTCATAATGTGCTGATGTATATTATTTTAAATTATCTATCTGTCTTCCATCCTTCATTTTACCATATGTTCTTAAATGCTTCCTTTTTTTTCATTCATTAACTACTTTCTTTTCTCCTTCCATTCATAACCTACTTTCTTCCTCATTTTTTCTGTTTGCAACTAAGAAAACACTCGCGCCTGGTCAGCGGAACCAAGTCAGACAGCTGTCAAAGGGGTCGCCGCCATGTTGGTCGAGTCAGGTCTGTCGGCCTCACTCTGACCTACCCGTGGTTAATCCCTTATGCCGCCTCTACCTACTCCTACCTCTATGGTGCGGACAATGCAGAAGTTGTGACCTACTCGAAAAATCTTACTCTAATTAAAAAGGCAACTCCTGAAACTAAACTGAGTTGATACAGGCTAAGGGTTTTCCAAGTCGCACGCTAAGAGGAATGTTATTACTGTAGTGCTCCTGCATGGATCGGGTCACCTTCAGCAAATAAGTACCTTCGGAATAAAGTTTTCTGTAATAATATCACAACTACCATAAACTGCTGTACGTCGATCAAAACTTACGGTCACTCTTCGGGCGAAGGGATGTGTCTGAAAGCAGTGGAGTTTTCTTTGTCGTCAACGCAGTTATGTTTAAAACTATTCGCATGTAATACCTGAACATCCTGTAAACAAATATACTGTACATCCTAACAAACCCGAAATTAATGCATACACTTTTTACTTACCGTACACACACACACACACACACACAAAACGACTACAAAACGTAAGTCCCTGGGTAACGAAAGGTGGTGTGTGCGGGTGGATGGTAAGCAGTTTGTGGCGGCGGAGGTTAGAAACGATGCGCCACTAGAAAGTGAGAGAGAGAAACGCCTGTGACAGTTGTTGGTACCTGCTGGCTCCATGCGGCATATCTCTTCCTCTACAACAATCGGCTTCTCAGTATATATTGTACACCACACTTCCCTCGACAAAGCTTCTGCACAAAAATCTTAATGCATACAATCTTTCGTTTTTCCCCTCAGGATAGACCTCTCGTAATTATGGGTTAAAAACTCTCTACTCTAACCCTTTTATCTCAGGAGAAGACTTATTTATATTACTCTGACTGATGCAGACGATTTCACTATACAGTATACTCGAATAGCCTACATAATAACTAGTGGAAAATTATGATGTTTTAATACCTCTAGGGCCGGTGGTGGAGTGGGTGGGAGACGATCGTGCCTGTCCCAACGCACAACGGTCCCAATGCCAGGGGCGCAGGTCGGTCCCCTACCACTTAAGTGTGGTGGACTCAGGTAGTGCAGCCCCGGGGCCCTCCGCGCTGCGGGGCAAAGGCTGTTACCATTTTACCGTCACCTGAATTCAAGTTCTAGATTTATTTCCCTAATTTAGCTTCATGTTAGACCTATTTCCCTCAACTAGCATCACGTTACAACTATACTTCTCTAATCTTGTTTCATGTTCAGGATATGCTTCCCTAATCTAGTTTCAGGTTTCCATAATCCAATATCGTGGCGTCCATAAAAATCTTCGTATATTTACTTAAGGGTAGGGAATTGAATTATATTATTGTTGTGTTTTCCTTGACTTCACGGCTCTCTCTCTCTCTCTCTCTCTCTCTCTCTCTCTCTCAAAACAAACCAGACCTTGATTTTCTGTACTCATTCTAGGTCATCGAATTAGCACTTAGGCTTAAAAAAATGGGGGAGAGAGAGAGAGAGAGAGAGAGGTGGCCGTGTTTAAGGAGGAGTAAGATTAGAGCCGAACTTTCTCTTTCACTCATCAAGTTAAAGCTGAGAGGGAGGGGGAGGGAGGGGAAGTGGGGGAGGGAGGGGTGTGGGGACGTAGTAGGGAGGGAGGGGGACAGCAAAAAAAAAAATATATATATATAATGATGTACGCTATTTGGGATAACTATACATTTTTCACTTCAACTTGGCCCACATTTTCGTCCCTCCGCAGGCCATTTCACGCAGTTCTTCGTGACTAGCACCGTATTCCAGCGCCAATCTATTACTGCATCTCAGCATTCAAGATGGAGCGATGGCAATTTTAGGCCAAGTTAGAGTAAAAAGAGTATAGTTAAGAGATCAAACTTACATGAATAAGAAAAGGATAGTAATGGGAACTGCTCTCCCCTACAACCCTTTCCCCTCCCCCTCCGTAAAATATTAATAATTAAAAAAAAAGACTGGCAGGAAAATAATAAGAATACATAATCTTTTATGGGCAGGACAACCATGAATCTATATATTGTTCTATTGTAATGGCCGAATGAGAGATGATATATATATTTTTTTTTCCTAGCTCCAATCCATAATTTCTGTTTAAAAAAATAAAGTGACAATATAACAGTGGCGAGAGAGAGAGAGAGAGAGAGAGAGAGAGAGAGAGAGAGAGAGAGAGAGAGAGAGCAAAAATTCGGGAGGGAAAGCAAACAGAAGAGAAGAGGGGTGATGAGAAGAGGCAGGGTAAGAGAAGGTGGAGAGAAATGAGAAAGGAGGAGGAGGAGGAGGAGTGAAAGGAGGGAAAAGTGAAGGAGGAGGTAGAAAAGAGAAGAGATGAAAGAGACAACTCGATAGGGACGGGGAGAAAAATGACTGAATGAGATAATGCTTGAGGGGGGGGGATGGCTTAAAAGTTAATGTGTGTGTGTGTGTGTGTGTGGAAGAGAGAGAGAGAGAGAGAGAGAGAGAGAGAGAGAGAGAGAGAGAGAGAGAGAGAGAGAGAGAGAGAGAGAGAGAGAGAGAGAGAGAGGTAAAGCAGGGAAAAAGGTAAAGGAATGGAAAAAGACGGGTACAGAAGAACAAGGTAAGTAAAGAGATGGAAAGGAAAATAAAAAGGAGGAAGGAGGAAAAGAGAGGACAGAAGAAGACAGTAAAATTTAGTCAGGCTTAAGAAGACGCTAAGAAGAGAAAGGCAAGGACTAAAACAAGAGATAGAGGGGGGGAGGGGGAGGGGGAAACGCGAGGGAAGGGAGTGGGAAAGGTTAAGGGTTAAGGGTAAGGAAAGTGAAACAAGGGAGAGAGACAAAGGGGCAAGGAAGGTGAGGGAGGTGAAAGAGGTGAGGAGGAGGAGGGGGGAGGAAGCAGGGAGGGAGATGGAGGGGGGAAGTGAGGAAGGAGGGAGGGAGGGAGGGAGGGAGGGAGGGAGGAAGCAAGAAGTTAGACAACGTGAGAGGTGAGGGAAGTAAGGAGGGTGGAGAGGGAGGAAGGAGAGAGAGAAATAAAGGTAGAGACGAGGGTGGTAAGAAAGCAAGTGTGGAGAGAGGCGGAGGGAGAGGGAAGATAGGTGAAGAGGCTAGGGAGTAGGGAGGCTGCAGGGGGAAGTTCATATACGCTTGCATACACTATGGCATTCTTCCCAACAACATCAAAATACTTATCTAACACTGTCTCCAATGTTAAAACACCACTACTGTCACTCACGCCAAAACACGATCCCACGACCTCTACCAACGTCAAAACACCATCTTATCCCTTGAATCATCGCTAACAAGATAATCTACTACCACCACTAATGTTAAAAGACTAAGTTACTTCTTCCACTAATATTACAACACCAGAGAAAATGCCAATGCCACATAACACAAAACCTGAATGGGTGTTGTGATATACCCTGCGTCCACCTTTCTGTCGCACAAACCTTGAGATCGCCATTTCCGATTCCACACCCGCACCACACTCTTTCAACATCCCAATCTAGCAGCAGGCCTGACTCCCAGCTTGGCCATGATACCAGTTCAGTTCGTGTTGGAGTGTTATACATTGATGATGGAGGAGTTTTTTTTTTTTCCTTCTAAGCCCAGGTTGTACAGGGCTGACACGCACACACAGACATCTTTGTGAATTACTAAGGTATCTCGCACTGACCGAAAGGAATCACAAAATCGTCTTTCTTGGTGCAAACATTACCAATATAAATTATTATTAGTAGTACCATTATTATTACTACTACTATTACTACTACTACTACTACTACTACTACTACTACCACCACTACTATACTACACTACTACTTTTGTCATGGAGGAAAATCTCTGGGTCTAACAAAAATCGTCTGACATAACCCTAACAAACTGGAAAATTCGCAGGTCGCAAAGGTTTAACTGCGAGAGAGAGAGAGAGAGAGAGAGAGAGAGAGAGAGAGAGAGAGAGTTAATCGGCAAAAGCTAGCATAAATCCAGAAAGAGACATGGAACATTAATAACATCAAACCAAATGAGGAGCTGGATAGAAAGCGAGTCGAGATGAAACGAGAGAGAGAGAGAGAGAGAGAGAGAGAGAGAGAGAGCAGCAGCAGTCGGTACTTTTCGGTAAATTTCTGGCGACTCGGTGACAAAAACAGCACAGTTATGAGGGCAGCGGGTGGATGCCAAACAGGTGAGTCAGTCGTGTGTGTGTGTGTGTGTGTGTGTGTGTGTGTGTGTGTGTGTGTGTGTGTGTGTGTGTGTGTGTGTGTGTGTGTGTGTGTGTGTGTGTGTGTGTTGCAGGGGGAAGCTGACAGGGGATAAGGAGCGCAGGGCAAGGAAGGGGAAAGCGACAGAGGAGGAAGGACAGTGTGGCATGATAAGGATAACAGAGTGAGGAAAATAAGGTTGTAAAATATCTGAAGAAAATATGAAGAAAATGCAAAAAAATGTGAAGAAAATATGTGAAGAAAATACGAAGAAAATATGTGAGGAAAACATGTGAAGAAAATATGTCGAGAAAACATGAAGAAAAAATGAAAAAAATGTGAAAAAAATATGAAGAAACTGTGAAGAAAATAAATATGAAGAAAATGTGAAGAAAATACGAAGAAAATATGTGAACATAATATGAAGAAAATTTGTGAAGAAAATATGAAGAAAATATGTGATGCAAATAGGAAGAAAATATGTGAAGAAAATATGAAGAAAATATGTGAAGAAATATGAAGCAAATATGTGAAGAAAATATGGTGTGATCAGGGCCCGTATTCCCGTCGGTTAAGGAAGCTCCCTAACACCTTTTCAGCTGCCATTTATTCTGTGTTTTTTAATTCTTATAATGCTGCCTCACTTTACATACATGACGTGCAAAAGGATGTTAGCCTGCCATACCTAAAAATAAATCGCTAAGGAAGAGGTAGTAGGGAGCGAAAGGGTGGAAGAGCGAGGCATGGTAGAGTTAAATGAGAGAGAGAGAGAGAGAGAGAGAGAGAGACGGCATGGTATATGGAAGAAATGGATAAGATAGACAGAGAAAATGTAGGTAGGGAGACAGGAAGCTTGTGACAAAGGGCAGGTAGGAAAGCGTAGAAAATGGAAGGTAAAAATATGTGGTGGGGGAAACAGATAGGCACAGAAGGAATAGGGAGACATGAATGAGACAAAGAGAGATAGGTGAGACTAAGATCATGGTTAAGGAGCAAAGAAGTAGGAGATAAGTGAGGATGCATATGAGTGGTTCTAACTGAAGTGGGTTCGGAGAGGTCGCAACACTTTCCCCGCAGTGATTCATCCGGGACATTACACCTTTACGCCGCCATTAAAACTACAAAAATAACCCAGAAGAAAATGCTAAAGACTAAAATACAAAATAAATCGCTCAGAAGGAGGTGTTAAGATGCCTCCCAAGTCCCCAAGAATACGACCGAAAATGTAAAAGAAACTGGTGGTAAATGAGGATGTGGGACTTACGAGATAATGAGAGATAGGCGGGAGATACGAGAGAGAAATGGCTAGATGAAGAGATACTGAGGGCTTGTGGGAGAGATAAGACGTGAGGCAGGTGTTGTGTGTGAAAGCTGGTAGAGTGTGACCTTAGTATTTAAGATGCATTTTCCTGATAAGGATGCGGCTGTTGAGATGGATAAAACAGACAGACAGACAGACAGACAGACAGACAGACAGACAGACACACACACACACACACACACACACACACACACACACACACACACACACACACAGACAGTGGCAGACAGAAATATACAGACAAACAGACAAATAGAGTTATTGACAGACAGATATAGACTGATGAAACAACGTAACACTGGCAACAATACTATAATTACAGCTTTCATGGTGACAGTTTATGAACATGGTAGTAGGGGGGAAATATGATGATGAGGTAACGTACTGAGCATGGTAGAAACAGGGAGGTATGGTAGGGGAGATATTAGGTGTTGGGATCATGGTGGTGGCAGGGGGTATGGTAGGGATCAGGGAGGTAGAATGAGGGATACAATTTTCTCCCAAGGTCAGTTAGCGGGGAACACCTGCATTAACAAAAGGCTCGTACCTCACCTTTCACCTCATCCCTCACCTCATACCTTATACTTCACCTCACCTCATATCTCACCCCCCCTCTCACCTCACTTCACGCCTTACCTTCCATCTCATATCTCACCCTTCCTCTCATCTCACTTCACATCTTACCTTCCATCTCATTTCCTTACCACTTACACATTACCTCACCTCATTATCTCTCATCTCATGCCTCCTCGCACCTCGAAAATCATCTCTTTTCACCTTATACTCTTACCCTCACCTTATATCCCTACCTCAAGCCATGTTAAATCTAGCTATCCACCATTCTTTCATTCCACCTCAACCAACATATACTCTGGGTTAAGCATCCTTCACATTCTACTTCTCACCTCTCATCACCACATCTCTCCCAACAGGACAGTACATAACTAAGAAACTGCCTAAAGCAATCAATACCTATCCCCACCGTAAAACACAACACATTCACCAAAAATCTTATGATCTCAACCACCAAATTTCAGTCTTCATCAACACCAAAAAGCCCAGGCGACCAAAACATCAACCAACATTTGTACTAACATTCCTGGAGTCAAAATAAATAAATAAATAATAAAAAATAAAAAAACACTCATTTTCAGTCATTCTTTAAACGGAAGTACAATTTCCACCTATGCTCAAAGCTCACAGTCCTAAACCTACTACTACCACCATCACAGCCACAAAACACAAACAACCACAGCATCAACCAACATTCGTACCAACCAACATTCCTGGAACCACTATCACTGGCGACACCCCAGACATGTGACTCCTGTTTGCATAATATCACATTCGACACTGTGGGGAAACGCTGAATCTGACTGTCTCTGTCCCCCTCTCTCTACCTTTAAAGAATTTCCTAACATTTTCTGTGTCTCTTGGTCTAAAAATTTCCTAATACTTTTTCCGACTGTCACTCGCGCCTGTATATTCTCTTGTGTGTCGCGATTTACGATGTTGTACTCCGTTTTCCGATAAACTCCGTTACAATTTATGCTCCCCAGGTAAATCTTTCGAGAATCCAGGTAGCCTTGAAGAAAATGTATATGCTGATGTGGGTTTATACACTGGAGAGGCTGATGCTAAGTAAATATGTGTGTGTGTGTGTGTGTGTGTGTGTGTGTGTGTGTGTGTGTGTGTGTGTGTGTGTGTGTGTGTGTGTGTGTGTGTGTGTGTGTGTGTGTGTTCAGAAGCCTAGGTACTTTTATGCACAGAGAGTAGAAAGTGTTTTTGATTGTTTTTGTCGGCCGCAGTAACTTAGTCCTGGTGGAGTTATGTCGGGGTCGTATGATAAAAGAGGCACACAAACCGGTCGTGCAGGTTGTGATTTAGAACGAGAGATAAAATAGGTAAAGCTTTAGGGGTTAGTGGCTAAATGAGAATGAATGTACAGGTGTTATATTCGAATGATCTCCATCGTCTCATCAGCTTGTACTGTTATGTCTACTAAAACTATCACGGTTCCTAAATCATCATCATCATCATCATCATCATCCAACGCAGATATTTGCTACATTTATACTGCTGTAACTACCTGCATCTACCAGAACTACCACAATACCTCACTATCACCACCACTACCAACATCCATCACTACTATCACCTCCATCACCAGCCAACACGTCCATCCAAATCACTCCTGCTGTAGGCACCATCACTATCACTCCCTCCATCAGCATCAACACCAGCACCACACAAACCCATGTCTTAAGCAGAGTCATCAACACCAAACCCACCAGTACTGCTTTCTATAATCATCATCACCATCATCATTTGTTTCTTCCCACCTTCAGCACTATCATAATCACCATCATCTCTATTCCACAACAAGTCTTTCTCACTGGAGCCTACTTCACTACTATTATCACCTTGCATCCATCACCATCACTCTTTCTACCGCCATCTTCCACTGATCTATCACCACCACCACCATCACCACCACCACCAATTCTGAGCAGTGGTATTACCTCATTACCACTATCGCTCAGCATCCATCACCACCCGCTACCACCACCACCACCACCACCACAACATTTATTCTCTGGTCACCCTCGCTACCACCATCACCACCACAACACTTATTCCCGTGTCACCACCACTATCACCACCACAACACACACTTTCTGGGAGTTATTTCACCACCACCATAGCCCAGTACCCACCACTGTCACTGTTTCCACCACCATCAACCACCATCACAGCTCATGCTCGCTGATATTAACTCCCCCACCATCATCGCCTACCATCCTTCACCCTCACCTGTCAATTATCACACTCAGGTGCTGATAACTTCCCTGTGGCTACTAACACCACTACCAAGTCCACTATATAACTCCAACTAACACTCCATTTTTACAGATACTTCACTGATATTTTGTAACATTTTCATCACCACCATAACCTAAATAACTTATCACTAAACTCTTCTCAGATATTCCTCGCTATTGCTATAACTGCAACCTAAACTGCCATTCTCTTTAACAAATGTCATCATCTGTATCATTCTCACTGTAAACAACCACACCAATCATCATCATCATCATCATCATCCTCTCTTCTTTCTCGCTTATCATTAGCAGTACCTCTCTCATTCCCACCACAGTCTATAGCTGCATCCTTGCTTTATAAACTCTTTGGTAATAAATATAAATTCATCATCATCATCATCATCATCATCATCATCATTACCACTCGCCCTCTACCCTTTCTACTTTCCTTGCCTCCACCCGCAACTAAGAGCACCCGTGTATGTAAAAATCCATGTGTACCCTTGCAGTATGTGTGTGTGTGTGTACCTTGACCCGTCAATGTGTAGGCTTAAAAGTGAAACTAGAATGGGCTGGGAGCCCTGTTAAGCCCTCCCTCTACACACACACACACACACACACACACACACACACACACACACACAGCAGGTTTTGAGAGACAGGAGGCCTGGTCTGAATTTTCTATGGCCACTTCTCCACAATATAAGGTCCACTGATCGTAATTTGGTGGTATGTTTGAGTGAAAATAAATGGAAGGTTAACTGATGGGAGGATGGTTTGAAATTATCCGCACTGACGCCTGAGGTAAAAAGATGTCTGTTGTTGTTGTTATTATTATTATTATTATTATTATTATTATTATTAGTAGTAGTAGTAGTAGTAGCAGTGAGGGTGGAGGTGGGCGTGTTCAACCAGAGGTGAGGGTGGAGGTGGGCCCGATCGAGGGGTAAGGGTGGGTGTGTTCAACGAGGGGTGTGCTTAACGAGGTGGGTATAATGCAGGCTGATGATGAAACTGGTTAGGATTGGTGGATGACCTCCCTCACTCACTCTAAACCTCTCTCTCTCTCTCTCTCTCCTACCTGTATTTCTCACCATGTTTGTATTCCTCCTCCCTTTTTTTTACTCATTTTGAAACCTTTTTTATATCACTCTCCTTCCATTTTACTTCCTTTCTCCACCACTTCCTCCACTCTATCCATCCTCCCTCCAGTTCTCCACCACTACATCCTCCATCCTGCTCTCCATCATTTCCTCCACTCCCTCTCCACCTCTTATCTCCCCCACTTTTTTTTTTCATCTCCTCCACACACTTTCTCCATAAAATCCACATCGAGGGAAGTGATAGGGTGGTTAACATGGCCAACATAAAAAAAAAAACATGATTTCTTAATTTACAAAAAGTTATTTATTTATTTTCCTTTACGATTCAACCCGTTTTTATTTCTGAAAACTTTTTAGTACAAACATTATTTAACCTTTTACGAATTAAACTGTTTACCGATATCCACACGAAAGTTATACACGCGTCATCGGTCCGTGAAAGCGCTGAGACGAAGTTCAAATATCTTAAAAAGTAACGTAAAATTTTGAGTTCTGACGCTACAGTTTTGAAATAAGAGAGATACAAAATATAAAACCCATACTCTGTGCGTTAATAATGAACACAGATGGCATTTTGAAACCCACACTCCCGCGTTACTGATGAAGGGAAAATCAACTGAACAAATACCAAGGAGGAAAGTGTCGCGGTGTTCGTGGTATTAAGACAAGACCTTCGGGGAAAAAGGAAAAAAAAAATCGTCCGGAGCAGTATGGCCTAACCCGACCTTAATTCCAGCCCCGGCGCGTTACGTATGGGCTAGTAATTAGGCAGGTCGTGTTAGTTTGGCGGTGGTTTTTGCGCGCGGGAGTAACGAGCGGCTGTGACCCCATCCAACAGGAGACATTTCTACCCTCAGCATACCTGACCCTCTTAGGAATCACTTAAAACCGCTTAATTATAGAGGACAGGTATTTACGTTGACAAAACTGCAAAATAATTAAATCAAGACTCCTAGGCCCTCTAACACCTCTTCCTGAGCGATTTATTTTGCTTATTAAACTTTGCTGTCCTCTTCTGTGTTAAGTCATTCTAATATCACAATACTCTGCATAAATAGCGTGCGAAACTATATTTGCCAACCGTATCCAAAAATAAATCGCTAAAGAAGAGGTGATGGGGAGCCTCCTTACTCGACGAGAATACGGCTTAGATGTCGTATTCTCGTTGGCACAGGAGACTTCGTTGCATTTGTTTTTTAGTGATTAATTTTCTACATAACACTTAAGTACTGTCTCGCATGTTACTTTTTTTCATATATCCACAGAATTTGCATCGCTCAGGAGGAGGTGTTAGGGAACTTCCTTGGCCAACGATGTAGCCTATAAGTCTATATGACTGCAAGAATGTCCGTCTCTTGTGCAACGCTTCCCTGCCAGTTATTCTGATCATGAAGGGCACTGATCCTTGTTGCAACCCTGCTAGTAACTAACACGCACTGCATGCTGAGTCGTGAGGGTGCTGACTGTGGTATTATCCTTGCATCATCATCATCATCATCACCCTTACTAGCCATTTACCGCACAGAGAAATTAGTGAAGGATGGAAATATTGCGGTATTTTGCTCTCTTCCACTTAATTACCACCATCTTGACCTTTACACTCAACCAGAGCTGAGGGGAGGCAGGACCCACATACAAAGGAAAGAGGAAAGCACAAGAGAGGGGAGAACTATCGGAAGCATGCCCAGAGAACGGGACCACACAATCATTTCCATATCATTCAGACCATCGGAGGCTTTTGCTTAGTGTGTTAAACTGTGGAACTTTACATGCTAACTTTCACCCATATGTCAACCAGGAACCAAAGGATAAAATAATGTTAAAATGCAAAATCTAGTTGTCTATCCGGTCAAACATTAAACGATTTCATTCAACCCAAAGGAACCCAGGGTAGAAAGAAAGGTTAATGTTATGGTGATCGATGGTCGGGTTAGAGTTACGAGTTCTCTACTTCGTTCTAGCTAACACCGGACGATTTTATTCAGCCGAAGAGAGTCCCCCGTGGCCTAAAGTTTAGGTAATCTTCTAATTCTTCTTCCCTGCTGCCCTAACTCCCTACATTATAAACATACACTTTTTCACATCTCCCTACTTTACCTACCTCCATTCTCCTACCCCTCTCCCTCCTCTTAATCTCGCCTCTCCTTTTCCTCCTACCCCCCTCTCCCTTTCCCCTTCCCTTCCTCCCTCCAGCCCTTCCTCTTATCCATTTTCAAAAACCCCTTCAAATACTCCCTCAGTGCACCCCTCAAGACCCTACCCTACACATCTCCCTTTCTCCTGCCCCTCCCTCCCCTTTATTCTACCCTCTCCTTGTCCCCTAACCCCTCCCTCCCTCCCTACCTTCTATCCTTTCTCCTACCCCTCCCCCCCCTTTCCTCTCTAGCCTCTCCTTGCCCCGTACCCCCCCTCCCTAACCCCTCCCTCCCTCCCTCCTAGCCTTCCTCGTCCCTCCCTTTAACTTTCATCTTCAGGCTCCACGTTTACGACCACAAGAAACATTATCACACAACTCAACAAAATGGTAAAAGTGACCCCAAAGAAAATGGGCAGAGGGGTGCACACGGAGGGGGAGGTATGTGCGTCTATGGGATGCGTACATGGACGGGTATGTGCGTCTATGGGATGCGTAAATGAAAGGGGATGTGCGTCAATCGGGTGTGTATACAAATGCCGTCACTAGTCCGTTTACACCGACTGGAGAAACAGAATACAGAGATGTCTAGCCAAAAAAAAGTATATACATGAAGTCAAGCTGTTTTTACACTGCCAGGAGATACAAAAGGCTGTCTACATTAAAACAGTGTAGGGGTCAGGGTGAGGGTGGGAAGCTGGCTGGGATGTCAATAGGAATCTATCGCCTCAGCTTTGATTTTTAATGTTCAGTGACCCTGGTTGCTTTAACATTTTTAAAGTCTCTCACTCTCCCCCCCCCCTCTCTCTCCCTCAAACCTGAAAAATAACCACAACTCCCTCCACCAGAAAAACAAAATATCCTCCACAAACCAATCGCCTCAAAATACCCAAACTGGAAATCACAACACAGAAATTTATCGAAAACACACACACATACACACACACACACACACACACACACACACACACACACACACACACACACACACACACACACACACACACATACACACACACTACACAACTTCCTATCGGTCCCGGTGATTGTACATGTAGTTTCTCTTAAGTGCACATGTACACTTGGCCAAACTTAAGAGGCTGGATAGCTACGTGGTCTTTTACTATCTTCTCGCCGGTGATAAATGCAATCATAAATGCATGCTTATTACTCTGCCTATGTAATAATCTCTTGCTTGTTCTTTGGTTTGTTGATTGTTGGTTGTTGCTGTTGTTGTTTGGGATGATTCTTGGCACTATTACCGGTCGTTCTGGGATGACACCAGGATTCTAACTTGTTCTACTAATGACCATTCCTAGAGATAAAAGAAGTTGTCTAGTTCTTGAATAATAATAATAATAATCATCGTCATCATCATTAAAACACATTGTCTAATCAGTACTCCTCACATTATCACCATCATCATAAAATCCTCCCACTGTGTTCACTTTTACTTTACTGCTTCTGACTACACACCTTACTCTTTATGCCTTTACCTCATTGCTTTATTATCTTTAACAGCTACGACACTTTAATGCTCTCTCTCTCTCTCTCTCTCTCTCTCTCTCCACCTTTAGCTTTCTCTCTCATTTCTTCCCCTCCCCCCTATCTCACTTTCTCTTCATGTTCATATTAGTTTCGGTGCGATTTAATTAACTTGGATATTTCTCTCAATCTCCCGAATGTGTGTGTGTGTGTGTGTGTGTGTTTTATCTGGAAACAGGAGGACTTGTGTCTGTCTGTTCGTCTGTCACTGTAATAATCAGCCTCCCAGTTCTCTCTCTCTCTCTCTCTCTCTCTCTCTCTCTCTCACACACACACACACACACACACACACACACACACACACACACACACACACACACACACAATTACAGCAACAACCGCAACAGCATCACAACAAGAACCATTACAACCACCACAACAACCACCACAACAAACCACACACTCGACAAACGCCACCACAATAACTACCACAACAGAAGCAACCACAACCACAACAGACGCATCAAACAGTCTCCATCACCACAATCACCACCAAAAAACAGACCCCACAACCACACCAACCACCACCACCACAACAACAACAACAAACACATAACATCATCCATCATCATCACCACTACCAAAACATACACCATAACCACAACAACCATCAACATCCTCCATCACCATAAGCACCATCACAACCACGATCACCATAATCACCACCAGAACTACCACCACAACCACCATAACTACCAACACAACCACAACAACTACCATCATCATTATCAACATCACTACAAGACAATGTTCCGGCAGCACTCTTTTTTTTTTTTTTTTTTTTTTTTGTAGCGGCAGTTGACAGCTTGCGTTCTTCTCAGGACAATACCCTCACGTATCTCCTCATCCGTCCCCTCCCTCTCCCCTTATCTCTACTTTCCCCACCCTCTCTACCTTTCTCCCTGCCTTCTCTCCCTCCCTTCCTCTCCCCCATCCCTGCTTTCCCCTCCCTCTCTCCCCTTTTCCCACCCTTTCCCCGTCTCTCTTTCCCCTCACCTCTCCCTCCCTCCCTTCCTGTCAACCATCTCTACTTTCCCATCCAGCTCTCCCCTGATGTTTCCCTTCCCTCCCTACCTTTCTCTTCGCCTCTCTCTCCCTCCGCCCCTTCCCTTCCCTCATCCCTACTTTCCCCACCTTCTTCCTCGCTTTCCCTTCCTCTCTCTCTTCCCTCTCGTCCTTCCTTCTCTTCCCAAGCCCGTCCCTCCCTCCTTTTGTCTAGCCCTCTCCTCTCATCTGTTTTCCCTCCCTTTCTCGTTCCCTTCCTCCTCTCATCCCAACTCTCCCTTCCTTCTCCTCTCTTTTCCTGATTCTCCCTCCCATTCCCCTCACCCTTCCCTCTTTCTCGTCTCTTTCTTCCCCCTTTCCATCTCCCCCTTCACTTCCCCTCTCCCTCGCCTCACCTTCCATTCCTCTGTCTCTTCCTCCCTTCACTTAGTCCCGTCTCTTGTGTCTGACGTCGTTTCTTTCCTTCTTTTCCCTCCTTCCTTCCTTTCCATCCTCTCCTAATCATCCTCCCTCTTTCCCATCATTTGTCTATTCCACCCTTCTTTCGTCTTTCAACCATTCCTTTCTCCCGTGTTTCCCCCACTCTCTCCTCGTCCCCACCCTCCCTCTTCCCTTCTTCCCTCTCTTCTCTTCCCTCCCTTTTTCCTCCCTCCCTTCACTCCTCGTCCCTATCCTCCCACCTTTCCTCTATCCCTCCCTTATTCTTTTCTCTCCCTTCCTTCTTCCCTTTGACTCTACTTCCCTGCCTTACCCCGACTCCCTTCCACATGCCAAGAAATTCATCACGAAGGGGAAACCAAGACACCAATTAATGACGGCCATTTACACAGCACCTATGGTAACTAGCTTCAATTAGCCTGCATCCCACATTACAAAGCGCAGGTGGCAATGATGGGGAGAAGACAGACGCGTTCTATTTCACCCACGTGCTTTAGAATATGTCGTCAGAATTAGGGGGTCTGACTTCCTCTTCTCTCCAGGCCTCCTCTGAACTTTATCAAAATAGTCGGGGGGTACCAAGGAAAAACTACTACTACTACTACAACTACTGCTACTACTACCACTACTACTATTACTTCTACTGCTACTGCTACTAATAATATATCCTGATAGTGAAGGTGCAAATATTTATGGTGGTTAGGCTGGGCAGGCAACTCATCTACAAAGCCACATCAATCATTTTCCCTGTCACAAACGCCAGGGGAAGAATGCAACCATAATCGAGGGCCTGATAAACCGTGCATATAAATTTCTTCATGCAGGCACATTTTAATTTTTGTATATTTGTGTGTGTGTGTGTGTGTGTGTGTGTGTGTGTGTGTGTGTGTGTGTGTGTGTGTTGCGCGCGCTTCTTTCCCATGCAGCCCTATTCATATTTATTTTATTATTTTCGCCAATGCTGTTTATAAAAGTAATTGCATATACTTCTCTCTAACACGTCCACCAAACACTTCACAACATAATGTCTTTGTACCTAAGCTATATTTTAAGACTGCCTGGTTATACTTCCCACTTCAATCACACAACTTCAGACACTTCACAACCAAATCAGTGTGGAAAATGACCTCCTCAATCCGAAACGCATTTTTTTGATGATGATGATGATGATGACAGCCAAAAATGGAGCTCAGTTTACCCCAGAAATTGTGAAGATGATGATGATGATGATGATGATGATGATGATGATGATGAAGAAACAGAAGATAAAAACAGATAATTCTTCACCATAATTGTCTGAGATACCCTATAATTAACTTCCTTATCTTCTCTTCTAAGTAACACAGGAGGAAGTGGGGGTCGGGGAGGTTGGGGCAGGAGATGGAAGGGGGCAGGGGGTTGTGGGTGTGGGGGTGAGGGTGGGGCAGGAGTTGTGGGTGTGGGGGTGAGGGTGAGGGGCAGGGGGAGAGGGGCAGGGGGTGTGGGGGTGCCTATCCTGCTGGGTCACTGTCCTCAGAGTAACGGGACATACAGGGGGAGGGGGGAGGAGGAGAGAGGTGGAAGAAGACGGAGGGAAGGAGGAGGAGGAGGAGAGAGTGCAGAGGGAAGAGTAATAAGTGCCAGTCTCTCTCTCTCTCTGCTGTCATATAAGGAGAGGAAGACGAGAGAGTGGAGAAGGAAAGAAAATTAACCTTCAAAGTCCTCCCCCCTCTCTCTCTCTCTCTCTCTCCTGACAGGAATGACAAGGATAAATGAATGGTGGACGGGAGATACGTTGGAGGGAAGGAGAGGGAGAGAAGGAGGTATGCTGGAGGAAAGAGGAGGGAGGGAGAGGGGTATACTGGAGGGAAGGAGATGGAGAGAAGGTGGTATGTTGGAGGGATGGAGAAGGAGGGAGGTATGCTGGAGGACAGGAGGGAGGGAGGGAGGGAGGGAGGGAGGGAGGGAGGGAAGGAGGGAGGTGTGTTGGAGGGGAGAGGAAGGGTGGGAGAAATGTTGGAGGGGAGAGGGAAGAAAGGAGAGAGATATGCTGGAGGGAAGGGGAGAAAAGAAGGGAGGGAGAGATGGAGGGAGGGAGGGAGGTATGCTGGAGGGAAGGAGAGGGAGGGAGGGAGGTATGTCGGAGGGATGGAGAGGGAGGGAGGGAGGAAAAACAAACTGGAGAGAAGGAAAGCTTACTGACAGAAGGAAAAAACATGGGTTCAGTATGGACAATAGGTGTGCGTGTGTGTGTGTGTGTGAGAGAGAGAGAGAGAGAGAGAGAGAGAGAGAGAGAGAGAGAGAGAACCCGATGAAGTGAGTGAAGAGGAAGATATCGCAGGGTGAGAGTGAAGGAGTGAATAACAGTGAAAGATAGTCAGGAAACATCAAACAAGGGTGACACTAGTGATAAAAGATTAGGTGATAAGGGAAGTAGCCATAAAGATCCTCACTACCTCTTAACGATAGGCAGATCTCCAGAGCAGTGAATTGTGGTCATGAAAAAATCGAACTCTATTTCATCACTTAACTTTCAGCTCAGACGTATTATTTTTAGTATTTATTCTAACCCGGGTCAATTTTATCAAGCTTAGACATGACCCCTCGCAGTGACGGGGGTTAGGCTAAATTTCCAACAATCCCATCAGTACGAGGAGGTAGTTTACATTTTGGCTGACGGCAGATGCATGCAACATAGGTGATCAATCTAGGCATACAGGTTGATAATGACAAAGGTGATAAAGTGCTTGGAAAGTGCGTAAGTCAAGATGCGTGTACAGTACAGACAAGTGTTCTTATACTCATGATAGCCAATGGACAAGGTGAGAGGGGCGAGCCGAAGGGAGTAAGTGGTGGGTGAGGGTGGATGACAGGACCGAGGTTGCCTTATGTAATGCTGACCCACGTGTTAGCAGACTGGATGGCTTGAAAGGTGACCCCTCTGTTTACGACCTGATAAATGCTGGTGATAGGGTTGGAGAGGCTCGTTCCCCCGGCCAAATACCCCGCCACACTCCCTCCTGCCACACCTTCTGTTAAATCCCCCGCCACACCCTCAGTTAAATCCCCTGCCACATCCCCACTCCATCCCCACCTCATTGCCATTCCATCCCCATCTCACCGCCACTCCAATCCTACTACAACCCATCACCTACTCTGTCATGCACACTATTGCACAACACACACACACACACACACACACACACACACACACACACACACACACACACACACACTCAAATACTGTTCACGCAATAACCTCTTCAAGTCTTACATCAAATTTTAATACGTTTACGTAATGCTCACCACAATGACGTCCAAGTCATACACATAATTATAATGAGTCACTTTTCTCAGCCAAACCACTGCAGCAGGTGTGACAGGTATCAACGGCATCTGTTTGACGGAGTTACGTTCGGTTACTCAGCAGTTCTCAACGCTGAATCAATTCTTTTTGAAGATACGTGTCATTCCTCTCAGCAATCACAAAACATGGTATCAAAATTAAACGGTTCTCTCTGTATAAAATATATCTGTTGGATGTAGGAAATTAAAAGAGGTTGGTTCTTTCTGCATCAATAATATCTGTTTGAAGTAGGAGTAAAGATAATAATAAAATGTTCCTCACATTTTTCCACGTCTCCGATAAATTACCTCAGAATCAAGCCTGCGTGCCGTGGTGTGTCATTCTCTGGACGAAATACCACAATAGTATCAAACAAAACCCGCCTCAGGAAGAAAACGGCTTCAGGGAATGGGATTACTCAAGGAAGGACTGGGTATGATAAACCCTGTAAATGGGCGAGGAATGAGTGTCGTCTAAGGGCCTGTTATTACCGAATCCTCGCTGCCTTCTTACCTCACTCCATCACCATCCTTCCCCGCTCGCAAACACACCCACGCTCTTACCATCAATCCCTCTCTTTACTTTTTCTTTCATTCTGCAGGAAGGGCGAGGAAAGGAGAGTTCAAAGTCTTCCCATGTCTCTCGATCCTCCTATATAAACAAATCCTAGTTATGAGAGAAATATCATCGTAAGTCATATACTTTTTTTTTTTTTTGAGGATGAGAAAGTGGAGAGGATCTTTTTGCATCTCTTTTCCTCCAATAAAAAAATGAAAAATTTTTGCTACAAGGGGAAAGTTACTGCTAATCATATATGTTCTTGCAGGAAGGAGGAAGGAGTCTCTCCATGTCACTTGTTATTCCTAAAAAAAAAAAAAAATAGAAGTTATGACAGGAAAGCAATTCTAAGTTTGTTTGTGAACAGACGTTATGACAGGAAAGTAATTATAAGATTGTGAATATCACCCAAAATTCTCTCTCTCTCTCTCTCTCTCTCTCTCTCTTTTCGACCGTCCACGAAGGGGCAATGTTCGCGGAAGTATTTATATGCTCTGTTGTCTTATCACCATTTCTACTTAAACCCGTTCTATCCTGCTCTATCCTACCCTTCCCCACCCTGCCCTGCCCTGCCGTGCTCTCCCTCTGTCCTGTCCTGCCCTGCCCTGAGCATCTCGCCCGTCGGATGGCTATCAGGGAACAATGTAGTGGGGCAGGTGGATTTATTGGGGGACGAACTTGCCTCCTTGTGTGGCCGAATGTTATGTGGAGTCGTTGTCCGCGTCCATCCATTGTCTCCCGCCTTCCTGGTAACGCAGCCAGGGAAGGGCAGGGCGAGGCAGGGCGGGGAAGGGAACGGTAGAGTGGGGAGAGACGAAAGAACAGGGTAGGCAGGGGAAAACGGGATACAGAGTGGAAGAGAAGAGAAAAGAAGAGAAGAGATGAAAAGACGGGAAGGGAAGGGAAGGGTGGAACAGGGTAGGATAGGGCCGGGAAGGAAAGGGATAGGACGGGGGCGCGTGAGGGTAGGACAGAAAAAGTCAGGACAGGGGATGGAAGGCTAGAACAAGACTGGACAGGGAAGGGAAGGGCTGAATTTGTATAGGGAAGGGTGGGACAGGGAGGGCCGCGAAACAGCACGGCAGAAGACAGGACAACGAAGGGAAATGGATGGTAGGACAAGGGGAAGAAGAGGCAGGACGGTGAATGGGAAAGGCAGGTGAGAGAAAGGCAGGTCAGAGAGAGGCAAGGAAGGGCAGGGCATGGAAGAGCAGGGCAGGGTGGAGCACAGGAGGAGAGGGCCAGGTAGGATGGTGGGAATGTAAGGAACTCGAGGCAATGATGGGCGAGGTGGAGGGTGTGTGTGGCCAATAGGAGGAGGCAGAAAAAGCTGGAATGCAGAGAGAGAGAGAGAGAAAAAAAAAAAGTGTAATGAGGGTGAGGAAAAAAAAATACGTAAGAAGGTCAATAAACTGAGGTCAGTCAGAGAGGAAAAAAAAAAAAAAAGATACAAAAGGAACAAGAAACAAAAAAAATGCGATGGTTGAAAAAAAAAATAACAAGATGAGGAGGCAATAAAGTGGGATCAGCTTAGAAGAAAATGGATGCAAAAGGAGCGAGAGACTAAGAAAATATTAAAGCAATAAAGAAAAAGCAAGAAGACGAAGGAGAGGTAATATAGTGGGGCCAATCAGGGAGAAAATGGATGGGAGGGGAACTACGACTATGCAAATGGGATGGGATAATGGCCTCCTGTCCCTCCACTAGCCATCCCAGTATTACCTGTTTCATACACACAACATTATTCAAACCCACGTTAAAGAATAAATTTTTAATCCTGGAGTTTATATAGCCTTCCTCCTGTACTTCTTCTTCCCTTTCTTCTCCTCTCCCTCCTCATTATCATCTTTTCCTCCTTCTCCTCATCCTCCTCTTCCTCTTCCACCACCACCACACCACCACCACCACCTCCTCCTCCTCCTCCTCCTCCTCATCATCATCATCATCCTAACCTGCAACTAGAAGATACTCACTCTTATTTTCGCAAGGCAGGTGTATGATAATAGTCTGTGGTCATGCAGTATAAGACATTGTATCTTTACTATACTCAGTGCACCTGAACTTGACCTAAAACTGCTATCTCTCCACCTTGAATGCTGAGCTGTAACATGAGATTAAATACAATACGATGCTAATCACGAAGAAGTGCTATGGGAAGGATGTGGAGCCGTAGTACTGTCTCACTCTGCCCAGGACCCACCTATACCAGGTCAGCCAGCCTGCTCTGTTCGCGCAGGGGATTAATGAGGGAGTGAGGTGTAGTGACGTCAGCTTCGCCTCTCGGTCACCAGCACTGCCGCTAAGCCCAGTAGAAAAGCTTACTGTCTTATCATTTGATGAAATGAGCCTTGCTAAGCAGTGGAGCTACGATAAAGCAACAGACACACTCTATTAGCCGCACAAGAATGTACAAGTTGTCATGCTAAGAGGCTTAGCTAGTAAATGGAAACAGCCAATATATTTTGCATCTGATGAATCAAATATGCATAAGATTTTGTTAGAAATAATTAAGAGTGTAGAGTCGGCAGGTTACCCTGTTGTAGCAGTAGTGCATGATCTGGGACCTTGTAATATGCGGGTATGGAAAGAATTTGGTATTGATCCTATAAAAACTAAGAGGGTATCCTTCAAAAATCCATGTGCTGAAAGGGAAATATTTCTTTTTGCTGATGCGCCTCACCTGATAAAGCTCGTCCGAAACCATTTTCTTGATTCTGGTTTTGTTTTGGACAGTGGAGACTTTGTTACTGTTGCATGCATAGGGGAAATGCTCGCAAAGACTAAAACTGAGTATGGATTGGCTTATAAATTAAGTGATCTTCATCTTAACGTACATGGACAGCAACGGCAGAGAGTTAAGTATGCTGCACAGTTGTTGTCAAAGACCTGTTCAAAGTCTCTACAGTATTTAGGTGACAAGGGTCTTTTGGAAAGCAAGAATTGGAAAACAACTGCCGAATTTATTTCATTGGTAGATGAATGGTTTGATGTGATGAACTCGTCTATGTACAGTGACAAAAAAGAGCGTTGTGCATATGGAATGAATTTGGTAACACAGGTAAACATTTTAGATAAAATGATTGATGTCATGGAAACCATGAGAGTAGGTAACTCAAAGTCATTGTACAATTTTCAGAGAGGAAAAGTTTTATCAAGCCTTTCACTTAAAAGACTGTTCCGTATGTTGAGAAGTAACTACAATCTTGAATTCATAATGACCAGAAGACTGAATCAGGACTGCCTAGAACATTTCTTTGGGTGAGTTTGGGTGAGTTTAGTATTCAAGAATTTGGAGTTAGATATTGATAAGGAAAATGATGACATAACTGAAGAAATCAGTGAAGATAATGAAATTCCCTCACCTGGAAAGGTAAATGCAATATCTACTGGCAGTGTTATGGATGATGAGTCCTTGTCCTATATAGGTGGCTACATTGTTAGGAAATTCTCTCACAAGTATCCCCATTTAGGATATAGGGCAGAGGACTGTGGAAAAGATAAATCATGGACTGAAGTGGTTAGCAGAGGACAACTGTATATGCCATCAGAAGAGTTTTCTTCTCAGTTACATATAATGAGAGAAGTATTCAAATCTACTCAAGGTGAAGGTCTGAGGGAAGGTCCCAGATGTGTTAAGACTCTCTCCTCCGAGATAGAAAGCACTGGAATATGTTTACCATCAGACGGAGTTGAATTTTTTTGCTAGAATATCAGTATTCTTTAGGATGAGACATTTAAATAAAATTATTACCTTCAACAAACAAAAGGATGCCTGTAGAAGCCTGTTAAGAAAAAAGAGCAAAATAATGTCATAAATTATCTTGTGACACAGAGCCACGGCATTAATACTGTGCTATGTTTAACCAGTACAAGCTCACATTATTATTAGACCATATATTTTCATTCTTAGGTTAGGTATTAGGATTATATTAATGTGTGTATTTTTTTTCTCTGTAAATTATTTTGTCTTATAAGCCATGAGTAATGAACACGGTTAGTTTCAGCTTAACTGTTCATTGTAGCTGTCTCACTCTCTTACTGCATTTCCTTGTATTCATTTTATAGACATAAACTGTTAATTTTATAAGTTTATTAATAACTTGTTTTTTTATTACCCTTATGTTTTATAGAAAAAAAAAAAATAAGTGATAGTAACAACAGCTGATCAAAGAGAAGTGAGAGCATGTGGAACCTGTAACTCCCTTCACTGAGAGGAGAGGCGAAGATGACGTCACTAAGCTAGCCTGCGCGAGACGGGCTTATTCTCGTCCCCTGGCTGGCTGACCTGGTATAGGTGGGTCCTGACTCTGCCAATGGGCTACGAAAAATAGGTAAAAAAAAAAAAAAAAAAAAAAAATCCGCTATGTTAATGTGAGGACGAAACTACATTGGATGATTGGATGACGTCATGTGAACGAAGTATTGTGGAAGATGTCATGTGAACGAACTGTTGTGGAAGACGTCATAAAATTTAAACCGGAAATCCTGGCCATGATAAGGTGAACGAACCATTGCGGAAATCGTCATGCAAAATAAACCAAACATCCCTCCCAAGTCAAAGCGAACGAAATACTGTGGAAGTCATCATGCAAATTAAACCGGAAATCCAGGCCATCATAAGGTGAACGAACTATTGTGGAAAGGGTCACGTAATTCGATACCCGGAAGAGCGATATTCCGGCACACGGCACATACGACACCACTGCGATTACGTTGGGCCTAATCTCGTGGGATCAAGGGAGGCGTACAGGGAGATTAGCCTCTTCAGAATGATAGCGCCGTTTTACATGATCTCACTGCGAGGGAAGGGAAGGTGTGGGTTATTTTGATCTTGGGTGAAGGTGTAACGGATAATATTTTGATGTTGGGTGTAGGTGAAATGGGTAATATTTTGATGTTGGGTGTAGGTGAAATGGGTAATATTTTGATGTTGGGTGTAGGGGTAATGGATAATATTTTGATGTTGGGTGTAGGTGAAATGGGTAATATTTTGATGTTGGGCGTAGGGGTAATGGATAATATTTTGATGTTGGGTGTGGGTGTAATGGATAATATTTTGATGCTGGGTGTAGGGGTAATGTATAGTATTCTGGTCTTGGGTGTAGGTGTAGTGGATAGAATTTCTGGTCAGCTAAAGAGGCTTCCTATAATCTCATTTTTACCACTTTAAATCGCCAAAAGCAAAGAAATACATTTTTCGCTTTTTTTTTTTTTCCATTTTCAGTTTTGTTTTACCTTTTTTTTATTTTTATATATTTGACTCCGTGTATAGGCTCAGCAACTCTTTCCCTGGGGCCTAGCAGCCCTTCGTGCCACACAGCTGCACATGTCACCACTTCGGCACAAATACCCAACCGTCCATACTGAATACACGCTCGGACTGGTGCAGTAGTATTATGCCCATTTGGCCGAAGAAAACATGCATACAAAAGGACATTAGGGTGGAATAGGCAAACTAAGTCGCAATGAAGGAAATGCTACGATGTCTACCAAGCCATCGAGGCATACATGACAACGCATCTGACCTCAGTAGAAGGGAAAGGCAGGGAAGAGAAGGGGAGGGAAAGGCAGGGAGGGAAGGGAAGAGAAAGGAAGTGAATGGAAGGGAAGGGAAGGGAAGAAAGAGGAAGGCAAGAGAAGGCTGGGGAAGGGAAGGTGTGGGCATAATGTGAGGGTGAACTTGGCACACACAAGGACCTGCTAACAGTTATGTAAATCTTGCAGTGACGCCGCCAGCATACCAACAACGCCACCACCAGAAAGCAAGTCTGTTCGCAAGGTAAAAATATACACTGATCACTAGCAACATAGCGGAGTGTCAGGGAATTCTTTTACTTCGAGAGGCTTCCGTTAAGGTGAATAACATCTTTGGCGGGAGTAAGAATAACGATAAAATGACGTCATCGTTAGAATAAAATAATGGAGTTTTTTTTTCTAAACCAATTGGCAGAGAAGTCTATTCTGAACAGAGCAAATCGTGAGGTAATAGTGAAGTAAATAAATAAATAAAGATATCGCTGTCTGAGAGGTCAATATAGAGACTGTTTCTAGCTATCTAACTAGGAAAGGTCGCTCCTAAGCTACATAAAACTACTTTTTCTAGAGAGGATAAATGACAGAATAAAGAAGCCATTCCACTGAAGGAGTACTGCAATTATGTTTGTCAAGATCATGACAGCGAGGGGATGGGGCAGATGGGGAGGGGGAGAAGGGGAGAGGAGGAAGGGTGGTGGACTAGAGGGGCGTTTGAAGGAGGGGGGAGGAAGAATTATGAAGGGGGATGAGAGAAAGAGAGGACAAGGCAATGACTGGAAACAGGAGGTAGCTTGAGGGGAGGTGCAGAAGAATAATGGATTTGGGAGAAGCAGAGGAGCGGGAGGGGGAGGGGGAGGGGGAACTAAATAGTGGACATGGAGGGGAGGAGGGCTCAGGTGGGGAGCAACTAAGGACTATGTGAGGTCAGGGGAGTTCAGGTCAATGACACTACTGCCTCTCCCTTCTCCCAGTCACACTCTCCCTTCATCCCCAGGTTCTATCCCCCATCCCTATCCAACATCTCTGCCTTCGATCTTCATCTTTCCCCTATCCTTTTCTCTCTCCCTATCCCCTAGTCCTAACCTGTATCCCTACCTTCTATACCTCTCTCCCAATCCCCTATCCAAATCTGAATCCCTAACTCCTATCCTTCTCTCCCAGTCCTTAACTCCCATCCTTCTCTCCCAATCCCTTTCTGCTTATCCCATATCCCTATCCTGAATCCCTGACTCGTATCACGTTCTTCTTATCCCTATCCCTATCCTGTATCCCAAACTCCTACCCACCTTTCCCTACACTGCATCTCTAACTCCCCTCCCTCTCTCCCTATCCCCCGTCGGTCTCAGGTCCTGTCCCCTATCCCATCCAATCACGCGTGAGTTGGGTCGGAGGGCCAGGCATCCCGAAATGAACGGCTTTCTTATGCTCATTTTCTCAGGATAACAAACACACACACACACACACACACACACACACACACACACACACACACACACACACACACACACACACGCACAGAAAATATGTAAGAAGGGTCACCTCACAAGGAAAAACAAAGATGCTCTGTGCTTACTGTATGGGTGGATGTGAGGGTCGAGGGATCTTACTCTGTGCCTATTGCCTACCCCTGCGGCTGGGCCACCTAAACTTCTACTATACAATGTAATCAGGGCCTGACCTCAACGCAGTGAGTATGACGTCTGTGTAGTACAAATCTCTCTCTCTCTCTTTCTCTTACCCTGCTTTTAATGTACATAAGCGTATACTCTGGAGCGTATGTGTGTATGGGTTTGGGTGTGCAAAATTGTATATTATGCGAAGAAGAGTTTTGTGAATTGTAAGTGATTCTCTGTTCTGCAAAGCGTGTGTGTGTGTGTGTGTGTGTGTGTGTGTGTGTGTGTGTGTGTGTGTGTGTGTGTGTGTGTGTGTGTGTGCGCGTGTGTGCGCGTGCGTGCGTGCGTGCGTGCGTGCGTGTGTGTGTGTGTGTGTGTGTGTGTGTGTGTGTGTGTGTGTGTGTGTGTGTGTGTGTGTGTGTGTGTGTGTGTGTGTGTGTGTGTGTGTGTGTGTGCGCAAGCTAGATTTTGCCTCCTGTCAATTATGACTTTTTCTAAATCTCAAACAAGACAGAGGTCAGGATCAAGGCCTCTATGCGAGCACGCACACACACACACACACACACACACACACACACACACATTAAGAAAATCTGCGTACGCGCGCGCAGACACAGACAATGGGCGTGCGCGCGTGGGTACTTCCCGTTTTCCTTCAATCTTCCCAACTTTCTCGCCAAAAAGAAAATGAAGGTCCCCAAATCACCGTAATTTGCGACACTCGTGGCCTCGACTTGGAGGAGGGGGGAGTAGGGTGAGGGTAGGGGGAGGAGAGAGAGGATAGGAGTAGAGAAGGAGGGGCTGGGGGGAAGGGTGCATACGTGAGGGGTCGGAGCGCCAGGAAGCATGGGTCGGGGGCGCAAGAGGAGAGAAATGAAGAGAAGGGGAGAGGGAAGAGGGGCGGGAGGGAGAGGGGGAGTGAAGAGGAGAGTAGGGGAAGGGAAGAGAGGATGGAGGAGGGCACACAAGAGGGAAGGGGGGGAACAGGTAGAATGGGATGGGAAGCAGATATACGTAAGGGGCCGCTGCGCCAGGAAGCAAGGAGGGGAAGGGGAGGGGGCAATGGAAGGAGGAGGAGGAGGTGGAAGAGGAAACGGATGCACTCGAGTAGAACAAAATTTTAATGTCAGCTGAACTTGCCGCTGCTGCGACACATAGCGTGTACGTCACTTGACCCTGCATAGCCCGGTATATTAATAGCTCTTGCAAAAAAAGAAAAAAAAACTGCCTGCAAGTGATTTCAGTGCCTGTTTCACTGAAGTCGTTTTATCGGCTACAGAGGCAATGCTGACAGACATGCGAATTGATGATGCCGATTACCCCACCTAATTTCCTATTTCCAGGGCCCTTGTTTAGAAAATGAGGGTCTTTTCTTTTTCCTTTTCTCTTTTGTGCCCTCATCCTTTCGGCTTTCTGAATAATACCTCAAACTCTTAGTCAGGCATAAGTCATACAGTCTCAGCACCCTCGCTTGGTACTGGGCTTCAGTGTAAAAACAGAGACAGTCTTGGAGTAAAATTTGTCACTATAAATTTTAACTTTAGTAAGAACCTGAATTGCCCAGATATAACGGTTCGCATCCATGGGAATGCGTGAACGTCAAGTTACACTGGTCTAGTCAGAGGGAGGGAAACAGGAGAGGTGGGGAAAAATTAATACTGGGAAAACATATCGATAGAATGTGTTTGAAAAAAAATGGAAGGGAGGGTATCTAAGGGTAGAACTGTGATCAAAGGAATGAACAGAATGAGTTAGTAGAAGACACACGAGAATCAACAGCAGAATTATAATCACTCAAGTCAATAACCCCAACGAACAGATCACGGAAGTAACACAGGTCGTGAAAAAGTGCAGCCACACTTACCCCTCCTCCTGCTCCCATGCGTAAAGGTGTTCCTAGGACGGCTTCCATGAACAACCCTTGCTTCATTCAAAACTCCTTTCCTTCTCGCATCCTGGTGGCCTTCTGCACCCACACCACAGGCACTAACTTCTGGAAAATAGAGAGATGTGTAAAAATAAAAAAGAAATGATAGAGGAAAGAGGTACGGTATTTAAGAGTGATATTTTCCCCACATGCACTTCCATCACCCCGTATCTCTTGCGTTAACCCCTTCACTACGACCACTTCTTATCTCTACACTGTTCTTGCTATCTTCAGAACACTCTACTTAGTTCGGTGGGAGGGGAGGAGGTCTCTCGTAGTGAAGGGGTTGACGGAAAAATCTCAGGTGACGAGGTAGGTTTCTCATTTCATTATCGCTCTCACACCCGAGGGAGTATCAGGTTATAATGGAATGTTGCTTGGTGCAGTAAGTAGGTCGTTGGTCTGCAGGTATTGTCAGGTCAGCAGGTATTGTCAGGTCAGCAGGTATATCAGGTCAGCAGGTATATCAGGTCAGCAGGTATTGTCAGGTTAACAGGTGTGTCAGGTCAGCAGGTACTGTCAGGTCAGGAGGTAATGTCAGGTCAGTAGGTGTGTCAGGTCAGTAGACGTGTCAGGTCAGCAGGTGTGGCAGGTCAGCAGGAGATGTCAGGTCAGGACGCAGGTATATTTTAGGTTAGCCTCACATCCCTCCCAGTTCAGGTACACCCATTATCTAAACCAAACTGGCTTCTCGCTATGTGGGGCCATTACTGACAAGACACATTCTCTCCATGGGGTAGAGGAGGAGGAGGAGGAGGAGGAGGAGGAGGAGAGGAGAGAGATATATAGTGTGTGTGTGTGTGTGTGTGTGTGTGTGTGTGTGTACTCAACGCCTACCATACACGCACACATGGGTCCATGCAACATTCCTGCACAAATTCCCCACTTTGTAAAATAAACACTTCATCAATCAACAAAAGCTACTCAGATCTCAATAAATGAACGAAAAAAAGTAATAAAAAAATATACAAATAAAAAGTGTTAAATAAAGATATAAGTATATAAAGTATGAATGAATTAAATATCATCAATTATATACTATCTATCTATCTATCTATTGCCAGACGCCTCAATCCCGTTTGGGGTGGCCACAAACAAATCGCCTCCAAGTCGCCCTGTCCCCCGCCATTTCACTGCCCTGCTCCCAACTCACACACCCCTCTCTCATATACCTCTCCACCCCATCCCTCCATCTCATCCTCGGCCTCCCCCTCCCTCTTCCCCCCTCCACCTCACTCACATACACTCTCTTCTTCAGTCATTCACCCTCCATCCTCTCCACATGGCCAAACCACCTCAGTGTGTTCCTCATAACGCTTCCTATCACATCCACATCCACACCACAACGCTCCTTTATATCCTCATTCGTCAGCCTATCTCTCCACGTGACTCCACAGGCTCCTCTTAAATAACTCATTTCCACTGCTCTCACTCTTGACTTGTGTCCTTCCAACAATGTCCAAGCTTCGCTTCCGTACGTTAGGGTTGGTATCACAATACTGTCATGTAGTAACTTTTTCACTTCCATGCTCACTTCCCTGTTTCTTATCACTGCTTTCAAGGAACCAGCAACCTTTCTTCCCTGCTGTACCCTTTCAAGCACTTCACCCTCCAAACCTCCATCCTTACTCATCACACTACCCAAATACTTAAACGTACTCACATTTTCCAATTCCTCACCATCCAACCTCGCTGTACATTCACTAACTTCACCTCTCTCAAAGACCATCACTTTACTCTTCCCTACATTCACCTTTAGGTTCAGTTTCTTACACACTCTCTGAAACTCATCCACCAAGCCTTGCAGCTCCCCTTCGTCTTCACTCAACAACACAGTATCATCTGCAAACAACAGTACAGGGAGTTTCCAAACACTATCCTCTCTCACCAGGGCCACTCCAACATCCACTACCCTACCTTGTACCTCTTTTATTACCCCATCCATGTACAGATTGAACAACCATGGAGACATGACACATCCCTGTTTCAAACCAACTTTCAAAGAGAAAAATTCACTTAGTTCACCATCTACACGCACTGCAGCCTTCGCACCATCGTACATACTCTTCACAGCATTCAACAACTTCCCATCTACTCCATATGTTCTTAACACTTTCCACAATCCTTGTCTATCCACCATGTCATATGCTTTCTCCAAATCCATGAAAGCCGCATACAACTTCTTTCCCTTCTCTAGAAACTTTTCCACTAAAGATCTAAGAATGAATATCTGATCTACACAACCTCTTCCCTTCCTAAAGCCTCCCTGTTCTTCTCCAACTAATTTCTCTGTTCTTTCTCTAACTCTGTCTATAAGTATCCTACCATACACTTTTCCTATTATACTGAGAAGACAAATGCCCCTATGATTACCACACACTTCTTTTTCCCCTTTTCCTTTGTACAAGGGAATAATTATACCTGACTTCCAATCCTCCGGGACTCTACCTTCCTCCCACGCCAATCTGCACATCTTCCACATCCATTCTACTACTATCTCTCCCCCATGCTTCAGCATTTCACCACACACTCCATCAATTCCTGGGGCTTTCCCCGATTTAACTTTCTTCATTGATTCCACAACTTCTATCCTACTGATTTCTTCCTGTCTTCTCACCTCCCTCCTTCTCCCAGCCATTCCCCAGCCACTTATACTCGCATTACTTCCATCCTTTACGTTCAACAATTCCTTAAAGTGTTCTCTCCATCTGCTCACTTTTTCTCCCTTCTCCACTAGTAATCTACAAAACAGTAAAATAAAAAACATAAATAAAATAATCAAATAATTTAACACACGCCCGCAAGGGTGAATCACCACCCAATATCTGAGGTGAAACAGATTTAATAACCGCTCAAATAGGTGGGGGCGCTGACCATCCACTCACTTGATGCACTAACACCTTCAGGTGACTCGACAAGGATATAATTTTGTACCAAGGATATCATTTACTAAACTGGGTAGCTATTAAAGAACCAAATGAACGCCTGGTTGTCTAGTGGGTTACGGCGCTCCAACCAGACGAGGCCAGAAGTGTTGACACCCAAGGAGTGGTTGGAGTTCACTGCTTGCATAGTGCCAGTCATGGAACAGCGACTATTCACACCCGTCTTAAATGTCTCGACTAAGTAGCCTAGCCCCGGGCCTCTACGTCACTAATAAGACAATAATGGACTGAATGATACAGATAAACAAATAAAATAAATGACCAAAAGAAGCGACAGAAAAAATAAATTGATGTAAAAACACAAATTGTAAAAAAGAGAGAGAGAGAGAGAGAGAGAGAGAGAGAGAGAGAGAGAGAGAGAGAGAGAGAAGGGATCGCGGTGGAAAAAAAAACGGCGTAGGTGTGAAAGGCGATGCGACCTCAAGCAGGCCCACTAAGCAGAGTTGTGGCTAGAGTGAGAGCAGAGCATAAAGAGCAGAAAGGAAGCAGGTAGCAGATACTGGAGGAGGAGGAGACCCAGAATGAGGTGGAAATATTCACATAAAAAGAAGAGTGAGAGACTGACTAGGAGAGTGTACGTAGGAAAGGAGGCTGGGTGAAGGACGGAAGGGAAACTGAAAACACTGTGGAGAGATAAACTGAAACAGTACGACAAGGAAGGGGAAGAAGGATAGAGACAATGAGTAGGCCAAAAAAAAAACTGGGGAAAAAAAAAAAAAAAAAAAAAAAAAGAGAAGCAGAAAATATGCAATTAAACTGAGCAGCTAATATGAAGGCAGTATATAAGGAAGGACCTGAACAAGATATAAAAAGCCCTGTACACATTCAGCAGTAAGCAGAATAAGAAAGGGCACAATAAGCAGAGACGAAAAGAGAAGCATAATGAGTAGGGAGCTGGACACATAAAAGGCATGAATTTATGAAGCAGAAGAAACAGAAAACAACAATTAATTAGAGAGACTGTAAAAAAAAACGGTTGGCAGTCAGATGCATGCAGAAGAAGCAGAGAAAATAAGAGAAGCAGAATAAGCAGAGAGATGGGCAGAGGTACAAAAGCATGAAGTTATGAAGCAGATATGAAAGCAGTGTATAAGAGGACAATAAGCACTAAGAAGCAGAGTATGGAGGGTGGAGCAGGAATATGGGGCAGAGGGAGTGGTCGGGCAGCAGACAGTGGAACGGGAAAAACTGGCAGGAGCAGACAAGCCAAGCAACAGAAGGTAACAGGGAACGGCAAACAACAGGCACAATCTGGTTAACGGCCAACAGTGTGTATAAAGTGTAATGGCAGGTAAGTAACAGAAGGTAACAGTAAACAGCAGATAACAGGTACTAGCAAAATATTCAAGATTTAAGGCAGTGTTTGATAAGACACATCACCTAACAGTACCGTGCAACCACCATCACAAAAGGCGGCAGCTGTCATCTTCACCAGCGTTTTTGTCTATGAAGGAACTGTCCTAAGAATGTCAATGAATATCCTTGGTCGATGACATTTTTGACTAATTTTCTAGTAAGGATTAAGTAATATTTCTAGCCCAGTACCCACCAGATTTATTTTTATTGATTTTTTTTTGAGGGGGGGGGGGGATTATCGAACTGAGAGAAAATTGTAAATCCCATGATAATCCTGTACTTATTTCCTTCACGGAATCATTTTCATAATATCCCATAACGTAAATAAAGGGTATGCACTTTCACAAGATTTCATATGACACTGGAGCTCTTACACTACCACTGTGTAAGGCAAAGAACACTTATGATAAATTGACGGCTCTGCAATTTCATCATAATGGTAACACATCAGTATCCCTTGTTTATGATCAATGTCATTAATTTCTTGTTTAGCGACTAATATATCGGGTTGGGTGAGATGTGAAATACAATGTTCAGGGACGCACAAATGACCCCAAGAAGTGAGCAGTTATGACACTGGACGTAAAGTATTGCGTTAATCAAATTCGCAATTTCCTTAAAGATATCGTAAGTACAGCGTCTCTTAATTTAATATCACCAGATTAACTAAATTTTTGAGATAACAAGCACAGTTCTGGTTATCACAGAGCCCTTGCATGTTGGTCATAATGAAGCTAAACAATGACCATATCTACGTAGAAAATACACTGGCACACCTACGACAACTGCTTCATGGGTAAAGCGTTGTTAGAAATGACACACTGTGATAAAATAAAAAACAAACAAACAAACAAAAAGCGGCTGAGTGCAATTCTTTTGGCCATGACTGAAGGAGACAGAATAAGTTAGTAACCACAACAGAGAGGCGACTGACAGTCAGTGACAGGAGACAGGATTAAGCGAGAGGAAGGGAAGCCTACATAAAAAATAACAGCAGAGACAGTCAGCAGTAAGTAACACACGTTGACAGCAATGTGAAAATAATATGCAGAAGTATAAAGAAAGTAAGCAGACATCATCCTTCCACTGAGACACTAAGACGGGATAAGGTTAAAGCAGTGTAATGAAGGCACAGGGAAACAGGTATGATATGAGAGTGAGAAGCGAGAGGAGACAGCAAAGACTGAGAGTAATAGCAAGTGGTGACAGCTGAACTTCGTCAGTTGAAGGCCAGGGAGACAGGAGACAACAGTGTGACAAAAGGCGACAGTAACAGCAACAGATGGGACAGGAGAGCCAAATGTGAAAGCAGAGAGGAGAGTGACAGTATATGAAAACAGATGCAAAATAAGGCAGGACAGAGGCCAATGTAACAGGAGACAGGAACATGACAGCGGGTGAGAGCGACAGCAAGAGATAAGAAGAGAGCCAAGGACGACAGCAAAGGGCAGCATGAAAGAGTAAAACTAACAGCACTGCATAACAGAAGACAGGCAGGGATCACACAAGACAAGAATGTGAGAGGAGAGAGGAGAGTAAAAGAAACAAGTGACAGACGACTGCGCCACATACAGGAGAAAGAAGCAAGCATGAGAAAGGGTGGTAGTAAAGTCTTGGGTGAAAGAAGACAGGCGGTGACTCCAAGTGAGGATAAATGCAAGATGTGACAACAATGAGAAAGCCAATAATATACCATAAAAGAAGGGCAGTGGTGACATAAAGACAGAAGCGCGTGACAGAACAGGTGACAGCTGACAGATGAGCGTGACAGCAGGTGAGAGTAACAGCAAAATATGACAGCAGACAAGAATGCATGACAGCAGAAGTGTGAAAGAAGAGGTGACAGTGAATGAGAGTAACAGCTAGAGGTGACAGAAGACAGCTCAGGGTAACAGTGGACAGCAGCAGACAGGAAGCGAACGTGACAGGAGGCGTGGTGCCTTAGTTGAGGTGGGGGAAAGAAATAAAGAGAAAAATAACAATAGACACCTCACGACGACAGGAGACAGAAAGCAAGAGACAGAGGAAAGTAACAGCAGAAACAGCACAATATACCACCAATCACCCCAGAATGACAGGATTTAGAGAGGAGAGAGGAGGGGCGCGTGACAGGGGGCCGGGTGACCTGGTTGACGCTGGCCCCTAAAAGGTCACTTGAGGGCCGGCCTAGATGAACACCAGCATAACCTGTTGTGACCACCACCACTACTACTACTATCACCACCACCACCAGCACTACTACTATTAATACCACCACCACAATCGTCACCACCACAGCTCCTATGACCACCACCACCACTAATAATAATAATAAATATAATCATCATCATCATCATCATCATCACCATCACCTTCATCATCCCCACCACACCACACCACATCGCCTCCACCCCCACCATATCACACCACATCACCCCCACCCCCACCATATCACATCACATCACCCTCACACCCACCATATCACACCACATCACCCCCACCCCCACCACACCACATCAGCAGCACATGACCTGGACCTGACCTTGTGGGGGAGAAGGTAAGGCCGCTGGGTCCTGCCTTGCCTCGCTCTCTGGCCTAATACTCGCTGACCTAATACTCCCGCAGTTCTAATACTTTACGCTGTCCTAATACTCACAGAAACCCAATACTCTGTGGCCCAGTACTCTTGTTGTCCTGATACCTTAGTGTCCTAATACTTCAAAATGGTAATACTCACTGTACTAATATTCACAACGGCCTAATACTCACATCAACACAGTACTCCCGCTGGCCTAATACTCCCAGTCCCAGTACTCATGTTCTCAGTGTCTTGATATCCACAGGGTACCAATACTCAGCGTGTCACAATATTCCCCAGTGTTGCAATACTTCCTCATAACACTCACACTCTCCCAATACTTAACCCTCTGCATGCCAATACCTTGAATAAAACCGTCTGGCTTAAATCGTCCAGCCAGAGACCATAAATCACCCATCCCAGTAAAGGCCAGTTCCAATACCAGTGCCGTCCGTGTCCCAATACCTGGAGTGATTCGGTGCCAGTGTTTTTTTTATTATGGTGTCGTATTTGTGGTGTTAGAGAGAGAGAGAGAGAGAGAGAGAGAGAGAGAGAGGTGTGTAAATGCACCCTAACCTTCCCACACAGCACCATATCATTCCCCACCTCCAATAAACTCATTGCTAAGGACTTGCAAAAAATAAAAGAATAAAAATAAAAACTCTTCCATCCTTAACCTGACTGGGAGTCTGATAGTCTTAGTTTTTTTTTGTTTTTAGACATCATATTTTTGATTTATTATTTAGTTCATTTCACAGCGTTCTAAATAGTTATAAGAATGAATTATACAAAAATATACGACTGAAACTTTGAGCACTGTGAGGATAAAACAGAAGAGCAAACCTGTCCTATCCCAACATGTAAATAAAAAAATAGACATAAATAGGATAAAAAACAAACATCATTCGCCATGTGTACACGATGGTCTGTAAATTGCGGTCTACTACAAACTCTCCTTGCGATACTTTGTGTGTTGCGGGGTCGGCACAGTCTGCTGGTGTGGGCTGGGTGTGACTGTGGGAGTGGGAGATGAATAAATGATGCAGGGTAGATGTTGATAACGCTGACTGGGCCGTACGCGCAACACGCGAGAAATCACCCAGTTGCGTGTAAGAGAAGCGTTATATATGGGCCACCCTGTGTAATTCCTTGGCTAAAATCCAAAGGAGCTGAAACGTTATTATGCTTATAATACAGGCAAGTGGCGTAATGTCCACTAGCTTGAACCGGGCTTAACTGGCTTGAACAGGACTTAGTTGGTCGCACCACGCAAGAAAGGATGCCATATAACTAGAAAGGCTTTAAAGTGTAGTTTCACGCCGACTGATGCCAAGGGTTATGGTTACTCTTGTGTTAAATAATCTCTTCGGTGCAACGACTCTTCCTCTATCTAAACAATATACTTCAGCCCAGGAAAGAACTCTTGTGGGGAAGAGGAATTCCACAAAGCCATTCCTTATGATGACGTCTCTTCCATCTAATTCATGCTGGAGCTTGGACATTATATTTAGCTAAGGACAGACCTCTTGTAGTGAAGGGGTTACAGTAGAATTTTCAAAAAAGTACCAATTACAACCGAGTTCTTGAGGTCACATAAAATTCCAAGCCGAAGAGCAACAAATGATTCAGTTTTCGTGGTGTCATCGGTGGGACAGAAGGAATCCACAAATAGGTCAGGCTGTTGAAACACGGCTAATGACGGGGTGCGGGGGTTGGCCTTGAGAAACTACCACTAACATTTCAGAGGGTTAGGGCCGTCTGCTCATTGTTTCATCACATGTACTCGTGTAAGCAGAAGCCGGAAATCAGTGGGAGGGAGAGTGGAGGGGACGGGGAGCATGGAGTGACTGGTTCCATATAACTGAGTTCCGGGTGTTGGCCTTCAAATATAAGAACTCGGATGACTGCAAATCGTCCCCCCTCCCTCCGAAAAAATAAAAAATAAATAAAAAGATAAAACTAAGTGATCGAAGAAATGACGGGAGGAAGATGACTGTCTGAGTGCTGAAGAACCGAGAATACTGGTCAACGCTTGCATTATACGGCTAGGCTAGAGTTGAGTGTTGAGAGGCGGGTGCTGCGTGGTCGCTTTCAGCTTTCAAGTTTATGAGGATCCATGTATGAACAAACTGTGCCGATTTCTCTACCGCTTCCAGACATGACAAAGAAAAGGTAACAGGTTTCACGCTGCCTCAGTAACGCCGTCTCACTCCATTTTTTTTTTTTTTTTTTATAATCTCCCTCCCACTCCTCGTCTTTTAACAGCCTACATTCAACAACTAAATCCTTCACTATATCCAGTAACTAAATCCTTCACTAGATCCAGTATCTAAATCAGTCACTAAATCCACGAACTAAATCCTTCACTAAGAAAAATCGTCTGGTGATAGAAACGCTCTAATATACACGACGTACGGTGATGAAGAGGTTAATGGGGAGTGTATCCGATCCGGACACAGCGAGAGGCAACTCCTAAGTTGAATAAAATGATGTGGCAGTAACAAGACTAAAAAAATTAAGGGCAGCATCGCAGTGCATGGAATAATCTTCACTTTTTCCACCACCCCTATTATCCTCTCTACCGGCAAAGGTGTCTCCCCCTTCCCTACATTTACATCTCTGCTATATCAAACTTCTCTTCCTTGTGTTCTTGTTCCTCTAAAAATTTCTGCTAACTTTTTCCTCTCCACTACCCCCTCCCACCTCACACCCACTTTCTTTTTTTTCAATTTCACTGATTTTGTTCAAACTGTTGACCGTCAGCGTCGCCGCAAAATCTCTCCCACCCTAAAATCTCCCTATTTGCCTCACCTCTCTTTTCTGCTCTCCATTTCTCTCATTCTCTCTTAAGTCCCTGTCCTTTCTCGTTCAAACTCTTTATCATCAGTTCAGATTATGAGCTTTTCTCTGTACCTCCAAATACAAGTATCTCTCCCATACGTTACAGTTAGTGTACATCCTACCCTGTCTCATATTTCTCTCTCTCTCTCTCTCTCCTTTACCATCCAAGGCTAGCCACCTACCCTCCTTCCTCATGCAAAATAGAGTAAAATATCGATCCTCAGAGCAAGTCTTTTCTACCCTTCGGTAAACAATACAAAAACGAGAGAGAGAGAGAGAGAGAGAGAGAGAGAGAGAGAGAGAGAGAGAGAGAGAGAGAGAAAGAGAGAGAGGGAGGGAGGTTTTGTGTCCCTGAGCTATGTAAATCGTGTGGCAATTGAACAGTTCGTCGCACTTCTTCACTAGCGATTTACTCTGCACGTTACACTTCAGTATCCCATTCTATGATACTTATGGAAAGCATGTTAATATTCTAATGATATAACTGACACGAAAGGGAATGTTAAGGAGTAATATGCAAAATAAATCGCTAAGGAAAAGGTACAACAAGGCTTCCTATAACTCGGACCATGGTGCCACGTTTTCTTCATGGGGTAGAGGGGGAGGGGGTACTACTTCAGGTCTGTGTAGAGCAAAACAGGGTGACCTTACCACCACAAGTGAGTTAGTGGGTTAGGAATGTAAGAGAGTGTGTGTGTGAGAGAAAGTTGAGCAGCATGCGGGTATGCTTATATGCACGGACACAGCATATTGAAATACTGTACGGTGTGAGCACAAACAGCTATGCATAAATAACGTGTTCTGTATATTTATATGCTTGTTGTATGGTGTGTGTGTGTGTGTGTGTGTGTGTGTGTGTGTGTGTGTGTGTGTGTGTGTGTGTGTGTGTGTGTGTGTGTGTGTGTGTGTGTGTGTGTGTGTGTGTGTGTGTGTGTGTGTGTGAATATCTTCCCCTGAAATAGTGATAGTGATTTCGACACACACACACACACACACACACACACACACACACACACACACACACACACACACACACACACACACACACACACACACACACAGGCCTATAATAGCCTATAATAGTGCATGCAGGAGTGTGTGTGCTTTCAAGCATATGCATAAAAACACTGTGATCATATCAACCTACCACCAAAAACGCAAATGCCAGAAACGAAATGTCACCTGTCCCGCCACCCACGGTAAAATACGCCAAAGTGGCCTTGGCTTCGAAATACCAGGCACCGCCGTCACAATTACCCTACCCCCTCTTACACCACACAGTCTGCAAGTTATCCCGGCACACACACACACACACACACACACACACACACACACACACACACACACACACACACACACACACACACACTGTCTAGATGCCGTTACTGACCCGCTGGCAGTCTGGAGGTTTGATATATTTCGTGGAATTTTGGAGTTTAGACATCGAGGCGACTGTGGAGACGAGGTAAGGTGGGGGCAGCAGAGGACAGCATAGCGGAAGGGGTTGGTCTCTGAGGGGAAACTGCCTAAAATGTATATACAGTATTCTAAAATGTCTCCTTCTTCGGGTAAAAATAAAAACTGTTCACTCCACGACTACAAACGTCCTCCTATGCTGAGTAAGAATGCCTGACACTTCCAAGAGCAAAGTCAGAATGGATCATCACCACTGAAAAAGTTGCTATACTTTTTTTATCTTAACCTGGCTCGGATTTTAGTTCCCTCCCAGTTTATTTTATGAAGCCCAATGCCAGAAGACGATGCTATGGCTATACAAGAATTTCGTGGCACCTCCTCCCGACTGGCATCATATTTTATTATTAATCTATTGCTATAAATTCGCATTCATGATAGACGGACTCCAGTCCAAGTCAGAGTTAAAGGAGAGTAGAGATTGTCTAGGGTAACGTGGGTAAATTAACGGCGTCAACGTTCTGAATGAATTCAATAAAAAACACAACAGTAAATTGTTTGGAAAATAAAAATCACACACACACACACACACACACACACACACACACACACACACACACACACACACACACACACACACACATCTATTATACACAGAGAGAAAACAATCTAGTAGACAACAACTATGCATAAAAATCCAAATATACACAAATCCAACAATGCACAGTGAAACTTACACACACCCAATAAACTAAACATATACCATAAAACACACACACACACACACACACACACACACACACACACACACACACACACACACACACACACACACACACACACACACACACACACACACACACACACACTCACAAAGAAGGTTTTTACCATGCCCGGCCACCCTGATCCTGAGAAGAGGAAATACCTTCAGCGTCTCCCTCCTTCACCTTGACTCCACTACACTTCCCTAACTCTCTCTCTCTCTCTCTCTCTCTCTCTCTCTCTCTCTCTCACACACACACACACACACACACACACACACACACACACGTTCTTCTGGGAAAATCATTACCTATTCTTTTTACACCCTTCTACTTTCTCCTTTCTTTGTCTCTCTCTCTCTCTCTCTCTCTGCGTACATGTATATGTATGTATGTATGTGTGTATGTATGTATGTATATATGTATGTATTTATGTATGTATGTACAATACATGAAATAATCGAAGGAAGAGGTGATGAAAATTTTAGTCCTTCATCTACCCCTTCTATTAAAAAAAAAAGAAAAGAAAAGAAAAAAAAAAGCATATGTTGTGTAGCTGTGTAGCTCATGATTACTGACGCCATGAGCCTACTTTCTTCCATTCCCATAAAATTTCCTTTTGGTTTTTTGATCCTGCAAGGGCTGGAGGGTACCAATGAACCTTGTGCTGTGCTATGCTTTCCTTCTACACCTGTGACTGAGGTAAAGGTAATACTACAGGTCAGGTAAACTTGCTCGGACAGTAGGGTATGTGTGGTCTGTGTATCTGTATAATCTTTGTAACTCTCTCTCTCTCTCTCTTTCTCTTTCCAGCAACTTCATCTTTCCATTTCGCAACTCATCTTTTTCTGCTTTCTCTCACTTCCTCCGCAGAAATCACTTCCTCCATATTTCTTCCCTCTCACGCTTTCTCTCTGTCTCATTCTTCCACCCGCCACTTTACTGCCAATTTCTTTCACGACTTCTATATCCTCTCTCCGTCTCCCTCACGTTTACTCACCTCGTTCCTCTACAAGCTTTCTCTCTCTCTCTCTCTCTCTCTCTCTCTCTCTCTCTCTCTCTCTCTCTCTCTCAAATAACTAAATACATGTCCAATTCTTTATCTCCAGCGCATCATCTTTCTTTCTCTTCACCTTCTGCCTGTAGCCGAACCCCTTCCCCCCCCCCCTCTCTCTCTCTCTCTCTCTCTCTCTCCCACTTACGTTTTTCCTCATTTCTCTCCCTCACTTCCTGTTCCCACCACCACCACCGCCTTTCTTCCACCCCTGACTCATCCTTACATGACCTTCACAAATGACACATACAAAGGACCAGGTTTTTCTCATACGTCAACCCCTTCACTACGAATAACACTTTTCTCATTGTACCATAAGACGATTTTATGCAAGACGGATTTATTAAGTGAAGGGGTTAATGGAGGTTATAGATGATCTCCCCCCCTCCTACTTCAAAAATTCTCCCAGGCTGAAAAGAATTGTAGAGTCGGCCTGTTTTTATCTGACGGAACCGGGACACTACCACAGCTCGAAATATTCAGTCATGGTTACGTGAATTTTGATGAGGCTTGGTTGTGAGTTACGAGAGTCTCCTTGGTTACTAGTCAAATCAACCCTCCAATCTAACTGCACTTGGCCATGAACTGAGCTGAAAAGAGTTAGGAATCTTCGTCAGGAAAAAAAAAAATGTAGCACTAAGCATGGAAGAAACATGACGACCTCGGACTGAAGGGGGTTAAAGAGACGCCCTACGACCTCTTCCATAACCCCTTCACTACGAGAGGTCTTTTCCAAGCTGAACAAACTGGTGTGGGGGCAGCAAAACACAATAACACGGCCATTAAGTACATTAGTTAATTGAGAGATGCTCATCCTGTGGTATTCTTATAACTGAGGGCGCTATGTCAACCAACGCAGTAAGTTCCTCCCTAACTGTTACTACAAAGGTCATTTATAGCCAACAGATTTAAGGCAAAGTGAATTCTGTACATCTGGAAGGCAACTGAGCTCCTTCAAGGCAGACCGATGGATAGACAGATACATAGTTTATTCACCACAAATTTACTAACCTGTTGACTTTTCTCACTCCGGGTTCTCCCTTCTTTCCTCTCACACTCGCTCCCCCCTTCCTCCACCCTTCCTTTCATTCCTCCTCGTTTTACCTCCATTTCATATTCACAAGTACACCATATTTCTCACTCGCCTTTCCATTCACCCTGCCACCACATACATACAGTACATACATACATAATTCTCTAGTCAGTGGATCAACAGGTATTTGAGTTAACTGTTACTATTTGCAGCTTCAATGCAATTCTAAATAAAAATTACCATCATCATCATCGTCATCTTAATTCTTACCCACTGATTTTATTCGGCAATGGAGAGTCCCCTGCTAAGACGCCATATACACACACGGACAGCAACAGAAAATTCTCTCGTTCAGACCAGAAAGCCAGGGGACTCTCACAGATCTGACAGGCAGGCAGACAGACGGAGGATGACCTGCCTGGCCTAATTTAAACAGTCTTTCACCAGTCATCCCCTCCACTCCCTCAGTTACCTTACCTTTCGCCACTCGACCCTTATACTCCTTTCAGTTTAATATTTGATCTGGGAATCTGTGCAGTATTTACGTATATATAAAATTCTTCAACCCACGTTAGGCAGAATTAAGGTATGGATGATGATGATGATGATGCATTTATAAAAGCAGGTATTAATGCATCTGTGTGTAAATGGGAAAAGTGGGGGGGGCGGAAGGGACACCTGTCACTCTCTGGAACCATCCGGAGTCCAGCCTCTCTCTCTCTCTCTCTCTCACACACACACACACACACACACACACACACTGACCCCAATTCACCAAAGGCATCAGTGAAGTAAAGATATTCCGATCCCATCTTTTGAGGATAAAATCTGTGTGTGTGTGTGTGTGTGTGTGTGTGTGTGTGTGTGTGTGTGTGTGTGTGTGTGTAGAAACGCCTTCCTCTTCTTTTGTCAGTTCTCTCTCATCTTTTCCCTCTTTCGTATTTCTGGCAACTCTTTCTTCCTTTCCTCTTCTCTCCCCTTATCTCATATCGTAATTTAGGGAGTTACTTCTTTTGCTCCTCTCATTTTCTTTTCCTTTCCTCTTCGCATTTTCTCCTCATCTTCCTATTTCAACGTCTTCTCTCCATTTTTCTTCGTCTCTTCTCTCTTCTCTTCTCCCCTGCTCTCCTTCATTCTCATCTCTTCTCTCCTCTTCCTCTCTTCTCTTTTATCCCTTCACTTTTCTCCCTCCCATTTCTCTCTCTTTCCTTCCCTCTTTCCTCCTTCCTTCCCCCTGAATTTTCCTAACTAAATTTCCTCCTAATCTTCAACTGCTATAGACAGAGAGACAGACAGACAAACAGGTACCTAGAAAGACAGACAGACAGGAAGACAGTGAGGCCCAAGACACCTGGTTGGCATTAGTAAGCAAAGATACACCTGAGTGAAAACAATATTATGACACCTGTTATTATTGTCTTGAATGAGAGCTATTTTAAAAGTCAATCTAACACTGAGTAAGCTTAATAGAACGAATCCGTGAATGAGGTCGAGGGAATGAGTCGATGTGAGTCTAGAAGGAACAGGGTGGGTCTAGAGGGGTGAGGAAATATGAGTTGTCGATGAAATGAGGAAATGCGAGTATGCTACGGAAATGGGTAAAAATGAGTTTCCCGTAAGATAGAGACAATGGTAGTTTGGGATGGTGTGAATTAGTCTGTTGTAAAGATGGGACGGACAGAGAAAAGAAAATCATCATCATCATCATCTTCATCATCATCATCACCATCATCCCAACCTCTTTCCCCACTGTATACTAAGAGGACTTAAGAAAGATGAATAAAGACGGTATAGACTGCAACTGGAGAGAGAGAGAGAGAGAGAGAGAGAGAGAGAGAGAGAACAGCAACAAACCCGATGAGGCAAAAGATCCCTTGAACATAAATAAATGGTGGGCATCCCCAGGAGATTGTATCACAGGACCAAGGTGAGCAGCCTGAGAGAGAGAGAGAGAGAGAGAGAGAGAGAGAGAGAGAGAGAGAGAGAGAGAGAGAGAGAGAGAGAGAATGATTATATAATAATATACTGTATATTCAAAGTATAATGATGTTTTATATTTTTCCGTTATATCAGTCATGCTCACTACACAGTATATTGCCAACATGACATTCTTTATCAGCAGGTGAATAAACGTCATATAATATATAAATAAATAAATAATAATAATGAACTTGAACAGTGAACTGATCCGCCCCTTGAATGCTAAGTGCATTGTAGTCTTGTCGCTAAATAACACTACATTCACTTGGCCAATTTTATCTTGACCACCGCGAAGGATGCAGAAGCGACAGGTGGAAGACAAGGCAGTTAGAGGAAGGATCGTAATTCCGTGTAGACAAGAGAGGTGGTGTGGTTGTAGGAGGCGTAGAACATAACAAAACCTACCAGAGGAAAGACCGTATCTCCATATGAATAAGTCATTTGTGGTTGTCGAGAAGATGATTTTACTCTGTGCTGACTCATCTACCTAATCCAAGATACTTAATATCCAACAGAGACGGACACAAAATGCAGATATAACCTTTGACACACTGCTTTCTGTCAACATCATTACTTATACTACATCACTGTAAGCCTACCTATCGTTCATCCCATCACCCTTACTCTCCCTGCTCTCTACACTGAACTGTTTACCTTCCTACCCCATCCCCCCCATGCTCGCAAACGCTCTAAATCCAGATGTCTGAACACCCACGTCTCACTCACTGTGGAGAACGAGGAGCATTGGCATTAATTCGTGTATCAGCCAGAACTTTGGGCAACTGTACCATAAAATTACCATCATCATCATCATCATCATCATCATCGGCAGCAGAAGCTCATGGTATTTCACTGTAGGACATGTGCTTCTCCCAGTTTCTCCAGTCTCATCTCTTGCCTGCAAAACTGTTCCATCTCTTCTTTCCATTTACTCCAGCAGTTTTTCTCAAGATCCTTTCCACGTACGCCCGTATCCTCGTCGGTCAGGGAAGCTCCCTAACACCTCTTCCTAAGCGACTTACTTTGTTTACTACACTTTAGTATCCTCTTCGTTGTCATTTAAATCATTCAAATACCACTATACTCACCATATATAACATACAAATTCATGTTAATCAACCTTATCCAAAAATAAATCGCTAAAGATGAGGTACTAGGAGGCCTCCTTGACCAACAAGAATAAGGATCATTAGTTTGCATTCTTAAATTTTACATATTATTTCAATTTTTATCTAACGCTCCTTTTTTATTTTTTATTTTTTATTTTTTCAAGAGCTCAGAGCACTAAAATATCCCACCTTCCATCCCAACAACTGAATATGCAAAAAAATCCCATCCCATCACTTTTCCTCTCTGCAACTGATGTTTTGCATTATGAGCCACATTTTCAACACTCTCGCCTGTTAAAAAGCGACACTCTCTCTTCCAAACCCAACTTTCCCCTCATCATGTATACTGCTAATGACAAGAACTCCATTACCTCATCCGCCACCGTAACAACCCAGCACGCGCTCTTCCACGCGACACAGCCAATCTCGTGGCGTTCATAGCATTAAAACATAATAGCCTGGCAGCAGAGGGGTGAAGTAGGCTTTGGAGTACATACAACATGGGAGCTTCCAAACAAAACCTTCATTTTTGAATTCAGTTTTCTTTGTATTCGTGCTTAGCTTTGCTTGTGCTAGATTTTCTCTGTTTTCGTTTTTAGTTTTCTTTGTTTTCGTGTTTAGCTTTGTTTTGGTCTTCAGCTTTCTTCGTTTTCGTGCTTCTCTTTGTTTTCGTATTTAAAAAAAAGTACTGCTGCCTGTCCTGTCATGGCTTCCTTTGCTTTACTGTCTGAAAAATAAATAAATTAAAAAAATCCATTTCTTACGATCACTTTTCGCCCTTCTTTTACGACCAGACTAATTTACTCGCATCAGGGCTGACCATTGAGCTAAAGGAGTTTTGTCGTTTTTCAATACGATTAGGACTGTTTATTTATTTTTTACTAGAATGCATTTTTCAGCTTTAACATTTTATGCTGGTGTTGAAAGCTATCTCCATTAACTTTTTAAATACCATGACGCTCTCTCTCTCTCTCTTTCTTTCTTTCTCTCTCTCTCTCTCACACACACACATCTTCATTGCCATCTCTCAATGACATCCCCTAATTTTCCCTCATTGCATATTCATTCGCAAACACACACACACACACACACACACACACACACACACACACACACACACACACACACACACACACACACATAGAGAACGAGAGAAAAAGAATGAGGTGTCACAGTCCCGAAGCTGATAAATCCAGAGTGTGTGAGGCTACCTGTCTTTACACGGATCATCAGTCTTACTTTTTTACTTTCCCTTTTTCATTGCCTTTTTCCTTGTCCTTTTCCTTGCCTTTAAGAGTACCTGTTTTCTGAAGATACATCCGTACTTTGGGGACTAAAAGGGCCTTACTTTATTGCTTATTTACCTCTTAATTTTCCCCTCTCCTTTATTTCTACATCATTGCTCTTTCCTCTCTTCCTCCTTAGCTTCTTCTTCCTTTCCTTTCTAATTAACACCTTTGCATTATTATACAGGTGTTAACTGGATTTACAAGTACCTTACTTTTTACTAATAAGTACTGTAATTTTATTCTTTTTTCTTTTTATTTATAAGTAGTTATTTAAGGAACGAGTAACACTTATACCTACAAAGACTTTTTTTGTTATTATTTTCTTTATTTTCCTATTCATGGATCTTTTATTTTCACTCATTACTCTTTATTTTTTTTTATTGTCTTGCATTAACTGTTACTTTAATGAGGGAACTACAGGGACGTTACTTTTTCACTTTTACTTTTCTCTCTCTGTGGCTGGGTTTGGAAGTAATTTGTGTGTGTGTGTGTGTGTGTGTGTGTGTGTGTGTGTGTGTGTGTGTGTGTGTGTGTGTGTGTGAATGGCGCCGCCCTTGGCCCCCTCTCCGGCACAACAATAAAAAAGTACCGCTACCCTGGTGCCTTTACCGCACGCACGCGCACACACACACACACACACACACACACACACACACACACACACACACACACACACACACACACACACACACACACACACACACACACAGGCTATATATATATATATATATGCCACTACCACCGAAGAAATCTCAAAAGAACTACCATCCAATATCACTATCAACCAAACTGCCCGAACCTCTTCCCTCTCCCCCTCACCCTCCCCGAAATAAAAAATCGTCCAATTCGTGATCAAGAAATTTTAAAAAGATCTAACACAATCTGAGAATATGTAGAGAATTTTTAGTGTGGGATACTTTTTACTCCCTGTATGACGAGAGGACCTGAATAAAATGATTTGGTGGCATTATGAATACAGTACAGCGTTGAAAATTGTTACTGTCGTCATAGGATCAGTAGAATGTTAGCTGAATAAAATCGTCTGCCAGAAAAGCGTGGTGGAGGCAGCCTTCAAGAGGTGCTTACCTGCAATGCTCATCTCCGTAACTTAGGCCCTTGAGCCTGTGACGGGTTATTCATCCATTATCCTAGATTATTAAGTCACTGCATCATCGAGGTTACCACAGTTACCTCCCCTAGGTGTTAGTTTGGGCACTCACTTCACCTTCCGAATTAGAAAGGATGGACGGACACCTGAGTTCCGCGTCATCAGCTGCCTGCATCAGGATTCGAACCCTGGCTCTATCAGTCCTGCAGCTAAGTAACCAACAAAGCTAACCACTTGGCCACTCAGAGGTGATGAATTAATGTGTGACGGGTAACGGTGTGTGAGGCGCATCTTCGGCCCCGGGCAGCCCAAACGGAGGCAGGTGGGGGCACTGGAGGCCACCCGCTCACTCTAGTATTTATAAAGACATCTGACCAACTCACAGGACAAACAAGACTCCATAACACCCATCACCACAAATCATTTAACTTTTCGCATGTTCTCACTTTAACACTGATCTGAATTGGTGCTGAGGTGTTTGGTAGCTATATAAGTGAAGATAAAGGTATATGGGTATGAGTGAAGGCAGATGTATACCCAATAGCTCTTAAAAACGACTTTGAGCTTAAGAGTGTTTATAAATAGGGGAGTGCAGTCTGGTCCTGGCACCCGGCACCCCGCTCACCTTGGCAGTGTGGCACCCAGCCAGGCATTTGGTACACAGGATCAAAATGCAACACACGCTTTGATTCCATCTACGCTTTTCTTATCTGCTTGCTTTTTCTTATCTATACTTTTTTTTTTCCTTTACGGTGTCTCTATGCATTTATATGGACGCCCTTCTTCCCATTCATACATCTTCCCTCTCTGCACTTCTTTTCTTAATGCTTTTTTCCCCTTTACGCTTGTCACACATATACGACTTTTCCCTTTACGCTTTTCTTACTCATACTCTTTTCTTCTCTTACAAGCTTTTCGTCCCTATACATTTGTCTGATCTATACGCTTTCCTTCCCTTACACGCTTGTCTTCCTGTACAATTTTCTTCCCTCCACACTTTTTTTTTTTTAATCTGTGCGGTTTTTCTTCCCTATACGCTTTCATTCCGTTTACGAATTTTGTGACTTATCGATATGTCATTCTTCCCTTAAACGCTTTTCATTGTACGGCCAAAATTTATTCTATGCTTTTACACTCAGGCGAAAATTCATCTTAGTCTCTGAACCGTATATATTTCTAATTCAGCATATACTGGTTGTAGAACCGTGCCCAAAATCGGCTGTAGGAATTTTGATAGATTTCCTTTATACCATTCATTTATGCCTTACCATTTTTTTTTTTTAATATTTGTTCCCAGATGTTACTGCTTCTATAGTATCCCGTACCGCAATAACACACACACACACACACACACACACACACACACACACACACACACACACACAATCGAGTATGACTGATGCTAAAAATGTAATGCAATATTTTCACTGCATTGGTAGCTTTCTTTCGAGTTTTACGAAATTTTCCGCCACAACTCCAAAAACATATATCTAAAGAAATAAATAAATAAATAAAAACAATGAAAATAAATCAACCCCTTCAGCACGATGACGAGATGTTGTAGTTAATTCCTCCCAATGAAGTTAATGAAGGCAAAGTAATGAGAATAAATCGCTCAGGAAAAGGTGTTACGAAAGATCCGAGAGCGATTAGAACACTCCCCTATGACTTAAAAAAAATAAATAAATCTCAGGCTGAACAAAAAAAAAGTAAAGAAATAAAACATGAAATAACTGACATCATCACAGGGAAGTCAATATGTTAAGCAGAATAAACTGGTCAGAAGTCAGGAGCGATAAACCTGATAAAAGACGTCAAGGAATACATCAATGGCGTCGTCGTAGTGAAGGGACAAACACACTTTCATTGCTGCTGCTATCACTGTTCCCTGCGACACCCCATCACAGCCCGACGCCAACTATAAGGCAATAGTTTACGTCACTGGCTCTTTGGTGCCGTCTAAATCAAAGGAGTGTATTCTTATCACGCTTGGATATTTCGTTACATCTCTTCCTTAGCGATTAATTCTCCTCATTACACTTCAACATCCCCCTGTATGTTATGCAGGAAAACTATGGCGATATTACAACCATATAAATAACAATGTGTCATGTGAAAAATAAATTGCAAAGGAAGACGTGCTAAGAGACCTGTTATGGAACCCAAAATAAGGCTCTGTCAAAATTCAACGAGATTTTCCTTCCGCTCATGTCCTCCTCCGCCTCTTTATCCCTCCAAGATTTTGTACGACACCAATAATGCCAAGAATATCCCCCAGAACTTGAAAGAAACTACACATTTAAGTTATACGACGACTATATGGCCTATAACAAAGCCCCTTCCCTCTCCTTTATTTTCTTCTTACTAATAAAACCCGTCCCACCCACCGCCTCCCTCTGATAACGGCAAAGATAAAGTGATGCTGGTGACGGTGGAGCAACGCTAGGTACGCGGGTTATCTGCTTGTAACGATTTTGTTTATGCATACTAGTGTGAGGGAGATTAGTGTGTTGTTGAAGGACAGGTCGTTACTGAGCAGGAACAGAGTGTCTGGAGATGTTAACGATGGGATCACCGATTAGGAGATATGGAGACACATGGATTTGAGAGAGAGAGAGAGAGAGAGAGAGAGAGAGAGAGAGAGAGAGAGAGAGAGAGAGAGAGAGAGAGAGAGAGAGAGAGAGAGAGAGAGAGAGAGAGAGAGAGAGAGAGAGAGAGAAACTCCAAAAACATTCTCCACACATGAGATTTGACGTTCCCTCTTAGTCTTCAATTATCTTGTTGCGGGGAGGTACTGCATGGTGATGAATGACCATGCGTTAAGTCAGTTGGGAAATATTATAGAGGTAGATCGGTAGACAGACAGAAAGACAGACAGATAGCTAGATAGACAGAAGGAATAAGCGCAGAAAAAGCTCCAGAAGACTGATTAAAATGGAGAATAACAGAACACAGGGTAATAAGAAACAAAATGACGTTGAATATATACAAACTGAACCTTCAACTCCCGCCAAGACCAGATATTCAGGCAAACTTACATGGAAGGTTGATAATGTAAGCCCAGGCAACAGCTCCTGTGGTCTTACTCGAGGAAACAAAAGAGAAGGGAAGGCAGACTAGGGCCATAAAGAGTGATTTTCATTCAGATTCAGGTAAACAGCAAGTATCCTTTTCTTATTAGTTTAAATTACTTTCATTTATTTATTTACCTATTTATTGCATTTAGCTGCCCTTTCTCCTTTTAGTACTATTATATTAGATTACTTTTACTTTTTTAATATTATTTACTTATTTATTTAATTTATTTTTGGTGTTTACCTGCCCATTCTTCATTCAGTAATATTTTCGATTACATTTACTTATTTACATATTTATTGACTTATTCTCATAGTTTTTTTTTTTTATTATTTTATTTGTCTGCCCTCTCCTCCACAGAACTCACACGTCCCACCACTTACGGTTTTTGCCGATCACCTGACGATCACCTGACGTTGCCCAAGCTGAGAGATGTCCGGGGCAGGACCACGATGCCCCCAGCGTGGAGTCCCATCACAAGGTACGGTCCTCCACGATGGCTGCGTCTTGTATCCTAACAACCTCCTCACCATCTGCAACACAGGGAGATGCATCAGGGTTTCGTTGTGGATATTACAGCAAAAGATTCAAGACCATCACCATCATCAACATCACCACCTCCACCACCATCATCATCATCATTATTATTATTATCATCATCATCACCATCATTATCATCCAGACCTCCATTTCCATTCTAGGGTGGGTAAGGAAAGGTCCAGAGAGCCAGAAGAACCATGACTGGATGAGATAATAACCACATCTTGCTCAACTGAATGGACCACACTCCCATTCACTATTCAAGCCCTCGGAATCCTAGCTCCACCTGCAAAGTCAAAATTTGTTCCACGCTGAGATGGCCATTATAACCGTAAAGCCCATCTAACAATCACATGAGTATTTAACAGACCCATTTTTTGCCACCAATCCCGTCCCTGGCAATCCTCCCCATGCTAGGACTAGTGACCTTGCTAGGACAGGTGGAGGGAGTGGCCAGACGCGTTCTTAGTGTCCAAATATCACACGAAAACTAAGTGGCCTTGCAGTCAATTACATCCCAACCCATCCAGCTGGGCCACTCTGTTCTTCATTTAATCCAACCTGCTGTCCGGCGATTTTATACGTATTGGTACAGGATTTCATCGAGGCTGTAAATTAACCTCTTAAATTCGAATTGTTTCCAAAGCTGAGGCTGGAGGTACAAAAATAAAATAAAAATACAACACTGGATTGATTGATGTGGTTACCCAACAAAAGGCACTCCTAACGGGATACTGAAAACGCCTAAAACAACAATGAAAGCCAAACACATTTTCGTATAATCTAACGGATATGCAACCTCTCTCTCTCTCTCTCTCTCTCTCTCTCTGGGGCAAGTCTTCACCCAGAACTATCGTAGCTAAAGTATGGCTAAAAACAGGACCATCGAAGCCTGTAACAAGGTCCATGGCAGAATACGATGACCGGCAAAACTCATCCCTCTAATGTCCTAAAATGCAGGCTGATGTCCACGGCAGCGAGGCATCCTTTAGCACCATCCTACTACACGTACTTAGAAGCCTCGTGTGATTAATTGGGCACGTCAGATTATTCAGGAGTTTCAAAATTTCCAGAGGGCCTCGTCGGTATCGAAGTGTGAGAGTGGCTGGTCGAGTAACTATCGTGTGTCAAGTATGAAGTATTGTATGTTAAGTATCCAGTATGTGGATTAAGTAGCAAATGTATGAAATGTATGAAGACACGTAGCCTTGAAATTGCCATACTTTTCCTCTAAACCCCTTCAGTGCGATGACGTCGTTTTGAGAGTCAGTTGGAACTTTCGTACATAATAGATACATCTTCTGTTGCGCCAGCTGTTCTTCTGGTTGTGACTAGTTTATTTTAACCTTCATTTCTGTCACAAATTCTCGTTTTCGAGTTGCCTAACCTAACCTAACCTAACTCAACCTAACCTAACCTAACCTAGCCTAATCTAACCTAATCAAATCAAAAGCTGCCTAACCAAACCTCCCTTATCACCTTGCTTCACTGCTTTCTGTTATTATTTCGGTGTAAATTTCACAAGAGTTGTGATTCACTCAGAGGAATATTTCATAGAGAATAAAGTTTTTGCTCAGTGTGAGATACATCGATTAGCGAAAGGAAATCTGCAGATATCGCTGTTGTAAGAAAGCATAAATTTACCTTTTTCATTGTACTGTTGCTCTCTCCATGCAATTTTTGGTCAGGTGGCCATTTTTCAAGTGAAGGGGTTATACAGTATATAACCTTCAGGGATCCATTCAGCAAAACACACCTTTCCAATGCTGAATAAAATCGTCTTGCGTTGGGTAAAACTAAGAGATCCTTGTGGCGAATGGGATCTCCACCACTGTCCGGCTCGCCACGGTACATAATAAGAGGTGCGGTGGTCAGCAGGGGTCAAGGAAGACGAGCACAAGACTCATAAATACCTTCCACCTGATTAAATAATTCAATACTTAAAAGGCACGAGGCGTTTAGTTGCTTCTAGGATGATAGGGATGTGATGATGATGTGGTATGATATGATTATGATATGATGATGATGTGCTATATGATAATGATGTGATGATGTTATATGATAATGATGTGATGATTTGCTATGATATGATAATAATGTGATGATGTGCTATATGTTAATGATGTGATGATGACGCGCTATGGTATGATAATGATGTGATAAGGATAATGATACGGTAATGGTGAGAGGCATTACTTACAGGGTCAGGGAAGGGGTCACTCGGTCATAATTATCTTATTGCTAATTAACAGATTCGCCTCTAAAGTTATTCACAGCATTTGGGCATTTCTCTGATGATAATGATTTGATAATAATGATGTGGTGATGATAATGATACGATACGGCAATGGTAAGAGACGCTATTAGGAGTAAGACACAGCATCCTGAAAAATATGTTACTGAGGTACGTGAAATATTTCCAAAGGACTTAAATTTAGGCCAAGATAGTGTGAAAGAAGTGAAGCTGAGTTTGGCTGTATGCTGTAGAAATTTTGAGAAATAATGATGTTACAGATTTTAAAATGGTGCCTCACGACGACATCAAGAGGAATAAAAAGTGGAAGGGAAATATTTAGTAATTAATCAGAATTTTAAGACAGTTGCATATTTTTAGTTGGGCAGTTTTCAGTCTGCATGAGTGATGGTTTAATGTCGTAGTGGCCGCCCATCGAACTGATTATGAGAATACTTTGGTTTTAGAATATCTCGTTTAACAGCGACTGTGGATCTGTGGTGTTCCTCATGGTCAGTACTTACAAAGGAAAATACAGACTAAAAATACAGCCCTATCATGACAAAAAGACAAAGTACTCAATCAAACAGGCTCTTCTTCCGTCAGTACTTACAAGATCACCGTGACCTCAACAGTACTAGCAGGGCCACATTTTCACCAATCTGGCATCCCTTCACCATTCCCTGTCGAAGCACCGTACCAAAGACAACAGGATCTTCACTACCTTTGTATCTCCCATATGCACGCTCTGATGTCTTCATTAATTTCGAAATAACACTCTTTTTGTATCACACTTCCTAGCTTTGTGTGTGTGTGTGTGTGTGTGTGTGTGTGTGTGTGTGTGTGTGTGTGTGTGTGTGTGTGTGTGTGTGTGTGTGTGTGTGTGTGTGTGTGTGTGTGTGTGTGTGTGATCATAACCACAATACAGGCATCTCCCACAGGCAGTTATCATCAGCATCGCGGGCTGAAGCATTTTCAGCGTCAGTCAGCTGAGCCAGCCCAAAAATAGTCTCGTGTTCTCGTTGGTTAAGGAAAATCACTGACACCTCTTCTTTAGCGATCTATTTTTGGATACGACTAGTTAATATCCTTTTGTAAGTTATTTACGTAGAGTAGGGCGATAGTGGAAGGATGTAACATGGAGAAGGAAAGTAAGGTATAACAGACAAAATAAATAGCTTAGGAATAGGTGTTAGGGAGCCTCCTCAACCGACGAAAATACAAGCCATAATCTACCTGATCATAGGACGGGGGAGTACCTGTGCCACTGATGGTTTACCTGGTCACTGGATATTGGTTTTTAGTTCTTTAACAATCATTAGAAGTTAAATGGCGGGGACACATGGCAAGAGGCGCCGCGTAACTGTGCTGCTGATTTCCTTAACTCCAGCCTTTGTGTTTATGGTGGTTTAGTCATCCTATATACAGGGACACAGGGCCACGGCATCGTCCAGGCTACCATAGTTGTCTCTCCTAAGTGTGACGCTGGGTACTCTTTTTACCCTACCAACCCACAAAGCGTGAACGGACACCTGAGTCAAACAGCGCCACCTGCCCACACCGGGAATCAAACCCTGACGCTCTAATTGGCTGGGTTGTAAAGCTTTAATTGTTTTAATCAAAGGTTGGAATGACAAGGCTGTGTACAGGGAGAATACTTATGATGGCCAGGTGACCACACCCCACCTTTGTCCACTTCGCCATAGAGGAGGGGGGAGGGGAAGTCTCATCTATCTATCCATCTATCTGGATGGCACACTTCCTATACGGAATGACCTCAAGATTACGCCTAAAGAAGTCAGTTCTTTCTACGCCCATTAGTAATGCTTCTGCAGCTCAAAACGTGAAAAGTACGAAAATGGTTCTTTGGGCCGTTGCTAGGCAACGAGTAGTTGCATAACAACCAGAACCTTGCCGACACAACTACGTCATAGGCTGGTCACTGTGTCCAGGTTTGGTCGGAATCGGTTAATTCTGAAGGGTTGCGATGCCTGGCACAAATAAACTTGAAAGAAAGACCAAAAGAATGAAACCAGGCAAGAAAACGCGACCAACAATAAGGGCAGCATGAGCTGGCCAACAGACAGACAGACAAACACAGACAGATGAAGCAGGTGGGCATCATGTTTACAAACGAGGGGCAACTCTTGACTTCATTAACCCCTTCACTAGGATTATATTTATTCTGTCAGACGGTGCCAATCATTAAAAAAAAAATCATAAAAAGTGGTTAACTTTTTTTCTTCTTTACACTAGACTCTTTTTTTTCTGTGTCACTCTAACTCGGCTTAAAATTCCCATATCTTCATCTTCAGCGTTGAGCTGCAAGAAGAGACTGACACCAAATTATGAAGTTAACCACAAAGTGCTATAGAAAGTATGTAGAGCGGTAACATTGCCTCTTTCTGCCACAGACCTACGTAAAATAAGCTGCCAAAGGACGAAAATCTTGACCTAGTTACAGTAAAACAGTGTACCGTATATGTTTTCTCTTTCCTGAGCTGAATATAAACGTCTTAAAAAAAAAAAAAATAAAAAAAAAAAAAACATGAATTATGAAAGGCGTACATCGCACTAGAGGGTCAATGTTTTATGTCTTGTCCCCTTTATGAGTTTTATGTCTTTGTGGCTTTTTGTTTTGTTTTTTAACACCACGGGCAATTTCAGAGAGAGAGAGAGAGAGAATTGTTCGGGTATCAAGTAAGGCACTGTTTACAACAAAATAAAAACTAGCTTCATTAACAAGGTCATTATCAAAGAAGTTCATAATATAGGATGGACAGTTCATATTATAGGATGGACAGTTTATTATACAGGAGAGACAGTTCATTGTATAGGATGGAAAGTTCATTATATAGGAGGGACAGTTCATTATACAGGAGGGACAGTTCGTTATACAGGAGGGACAGTTCATTATACAGGAGGGACAGTTCGTTATACAGGAGGGACAGTTCATTATACAGGAGGGACAGTTCGTTATACAGGAGGGGGATATTACACAATACATCATACAATATTCAGGGTACTTGTTACATTCCAAACAATATCCAGTTTTTCTTTCAACATGGATCTTATAACTATGATGGGCTTCTCAACTGGTATAAAATCATGTCGCAGCCCCCCTCCCCTCAAAAAAAAAAAAAAAAAAAAAAAGAGCGAGAGAGAGAGGGGCGTTAATGAGGAGGGAAACTTGTGCTCTTATTTGTCATTTTTTCTGTTGTTTTTTCCTTTTTATTTTTTTTCAAATGAGGGACAACTCAAGTATCAGTAATTTGAGTCGCAATGTCACCTGCTTGGGAGCATTTCTAGCATATTAATGTTACACCTTAATAACTTTTGGGTGTAATTAATGTCTTTTCTATACGTACATCGACTGCATAGTGAACACCTGCAATTTGCTGGTGTTCACTAGTAAGGAAGAAGTGCAAGAGGCTTCCAAGCTAACGAGAATACGGCATTAAGCCACTGGTGATGCGGCTCATTTAGAACGAGGGACACCAGAGGATATCATAAAAGTCTGATGAGGCCTGCCAAATGCCAGAATATATCCGTTTTTTCGTCCATAAAATTCGTTCACTAGGGCGAGACTTTGCCAACCCGAATACAGTCATATGGACGGATAAAAAAGAAGTAGAGCAGTTGGTGACAGGGTAGGAAGCTGGTGGTTAAAATTATCACAAGTAAGGGACACCTCTGCACTGCACTACCCACATCCTAGAGGTTATATTCCCCTACGCTCACTATTTTTCACTTTTTACTATACTCACTATTAAAATGCTCATCTTTCATATATATATAATGTGTATGTGTGCGTGCGTGTGGTAAAAGAGTATATTACCACGCCATATTGCAGAAGTAACCTGGTATCGAAGAGGAGGTAAACCGCCTCTCAACCTAACGAAATTACACACCTTGGCCATTATTGGCGTGGTTCAGATAACATTTACAACACTATGTGATATTACACAGGTATGATGCCAGCTGTTCCAATCGACACCACTACCCAATACATTTATCTATCTAGTTCACCTCCTCAACAGTCCTTGAGACGGACGCCTTCATGTGTTGGCACTAATTTAACAGTATGGTGGAGCTGCCCAGTTATACAAACATCCCTCAGTTTGCGTCTTATCTCCCGGAAAGAGGAAGGGGGATTGCAGGAAAAGAAACATCAACCTGCAGTCTACCGGGTTCTTGTCCAGATGAGCATGGTACCTCAACAACAACAACACCAATAACAACAACAACAACAACAACAAAACAGCCCCTTACCTACGAATAAATCTCGTGGCCTCAGCACCCATAAATCAAAATCCGAAATCGTCCAAAATGGATTAACGAGGTGATTAGCGCTGCGACCCACCTGACAGGAGGGCAGTACAGGGGATTGATATGCCTCTCTGTGGTCTTGATGGCACTGGTTTCATTCAATACAAGATCAGATTCCTGTTTTTCCTCTGTTCTTTTTTCTCATTCTCATTTTCCTCCTCCTCCTCCTCCTCATTCTCATCCTTCTCCTTCCCCCTCTCTCTCCCAGCTCAACCACTTCAATAAGATTCGTCTCCTCTTAATTCAGGATACGCACCTGGGGTTAGTAAGAATAAAATACTAAGTGAGCCAACGTACAGAAGAGATACCTGATGGGTGCGTCTAACCCCTTCACTACGATGGGCTACGAGAGGGATGCCTTCACGTGATGACACAACCGAACGCCGGAACGACCCGCATATACAGACGTCCCTCATTTCCCCACCAGCATCCCACGAGAGGAGATGATGGATTGCCGGAGAGGGGGAAACATAGGCCTGCAGTCCACTGGGTTCACCATCAAATGAACCTGGAGCAGTAACAGCAACTACCACCACTACAACAACAACAACTACCACTACTACTACTACTACAACTACTACTATTACCACCACTATTATTACTACCAATACTACTACAACTATTACTACTACTACCACCACCGCCATTACTACAACTACTACTACTTGAGGTTTTCCTAAGCTGACCATAAACACTGTCGCACCAAGAATAAGAATATATTTCGCAGCAGATGCCACCGTAGTGAGAAGGTTAATGTAGATTGCTTTAACCTTCCTAGCAACTCTCTCTCTCTCTCTCTCTCTCTCTCTCTCTCTCTCTCTCTGCTATTCCTGTTTCTAAACTTCTATAATTAGAGAATAAGCATTTACCCTGAAGGCCAAACCACCTTACTATAAACCACAAAGTCTATGAAACTACCCCCTGTCTGTCTGTCTGTCTGTCTGTCTGTCTGTCTCTCTCTCTCTCTCTCTCTCTCTCTCTCCATCCATCTATCCATAACTACCTATTTGCCTCATATTCTAATCTTTCAACCATAGCAGTGCAATGAGCAAGCTATCACAATTTAACTCTTTTAACCCCTACACCGCGGGCTTGTTTACCAATTACTTGCGTGTCCCGCGGGGTTATTTGGGCTCCGAGAGACTCTCAAAAAATATTTGCTAAAAATCAGTTATTAGTCCTAGAATAATAAAATTATATATGCTTATAGCACATACCTTCAGCTTTCTCCTGGAATGATTGTTGAGCCTTCGTCAGTTTCCGTAGGACTTGTGGAGACCTCTGAAGTAGGGTAACTAAGTCTCCACTTTACACTTCCCGACAACCCGTTATATGATTACCACAGCCAGATACAAACACTATAAACACTATTCTACCATTTTCAAGTAGTTTGGGATCCATACTAAAAAAAAACAGTGTGAAAGCAATGGAAATTACGAGCGCGTCTGATCGCCGCACTTGCGCTAGTTCGCTCTAGGCACTCTGTCATTTATTATTCATAAAACCCCTCACACTTTATATTTCTATTACTATATCACACTTATATATATCTGGAGTCTTTCTCCATAAGTTTCATTCAGTCGTATTATTTTATTGTCACTGAAGTCATTCTATTTTTCAGTCAGTAAAATACGTAGAGAGCCACGGATTCACTCTCACTGTTATAACATAAATTATTTGTACTCATATTCTTATATTACTAATTACTTACATTACTATTTACATTTTCTATTCTATTTTCAATATTTACCCTTCTATTTTACTTACAATATGTTATTCACTGTCACTTTCAGTAAGATGAAACTATAGTACACTGTTCAATCATATGAACTGAACATCCATTGCTTTCACCTGCTATTTACACATTATTTACACATTATTTACACATTATTTCCAAATAATTCTGCTTCCACACTTGCACTGTTAGAACTGCTTCTGGCTGTGATAATCGAAGAAGCAGGTTACACAGAGGGGAACCTGGCATTCAGCGCACTGCCAAGAGGTGCGTTTATGCTCAGGTGTGCGGCGTGTGGTATGCGCACATACCTGACACCTGCGAATCGCAGCCTTCCTTTTCCCTGTGGCAGGCATTAGCTCAAGTCTGTGCCGCTCCATATACGCCCTCTGCTCAAGTCGGTCGGGAAGTGTAACTGGATGGCGCCTTGGAGTTGCTGCTTGCACCTTACCATATTTTTCCAGCAGCTGCTGGACACAAGTCCTGGCGAACAACCTCAGGGAGAAGGACTTGGGTGGCTTTACCTTCATCTTGTACAGGATGAAGGCGTTCAGCATCGTCATATCTATGAGATGCAGAAAAACTTTCCTGTACCACCTAGTATTCTTCCTGAGGCAGTCGATCTCACCAATCATCATGTCGGACTTGTCCACCAGCCGCATGTTTATATTATAGTCCAACACAGCATCAGGTTTCATCACAGGTTCGCCTGTCCTACGGTCGACCTTCCCACTGTCTCTCATCTCCCCCTTATGTACGGTGGTGAGCATGTGCACGACTCTCTTGTCATGCCACCGTATTGCCAGCATCTTCTCAGACTTGCGTAGGTGCACGTCTCCTCGCTGCGAGTTTCCTGCCTCTGGGAATTTGGGGAAGTTGGCACGATTACTTTTGACAGTGCCGCAGGAGCCAATGCCGTGCTCAGAAAGGTATTTGGCAAGTTTCGGTGCTGTATAGTAGTTGTCTGTATACAGCACATGATTCCCACCAAAATACTTTTCTAGGAGCACTTTCACTACACAGCCTGAGAAGCCAAGGGGTGTGTTTTATCGAGATCGACAGTGCTGGCTGAATATATGACGAAGTCAAGGATGTACCCCGTCTTACAGTCGCACAGTACAAAGAACTTAATTCCAAAGCGATGGCGTTTGCTTGGAATGTACTGAACAAACCGAAGACGTCCTCTGAACAGAACCAAGGACTCATCAATGACAACCTTCTGAAATGGGTGGAAGAATGACATGAACTTATCCTTCATTCTGTTCAGAATCTCCCGGATCTTCCAGAGTGGGTCGGTTTGGGAAGGTACATCGTTGTCGGCAAAGTGCAGGTTTCCCATGATGTTCCGGAAGCGATCTCTGGCCATGTACTTGTTGAAGGTCGGTGAGGGAAGTAAGGGGTCCATGGACCAGTATTCTTCCAACTCATGCTTCTTGGAGTGTGGCATAAGAAGCATGAGGGCAAAGAACACATACAGCTCCTGCACTCCCAGCATGGTCCACTGTTGCATCTTGGCTGCACCTGTACCACTAGCAGCACGTTGTGATTCGAACCTGTTAGTCTCATCACATATGTGCTGCATGACTTCGTCATCTAGGAAGGCCAAAAGGTAGTCGACACACTCAGCATTTTCGTCCATAGTGAAGGCAGGCTGAACTCCTGACGAGCTCTCATCGAAAACCAGGTTTTCGGGGACAAAATCTGACCCTTCCGTCCACGCGAAGGCGTCCAGGATTCCCTGGCGTGGCGGTGGAGGGATGGTGGTGGTGGTGGTGGTGGAGGTTGGCTGAGAGGGAGGCTTATCACGGTCAAGGTCACTCGCACTGACCCTAGGTTGCCGTACAGCACTAGCAGCCCTTACCCTACTAGCTACACTACTTCTCACTCTCTTAGATCTACCTCTACCTCTACGGCCGGCCTTCACTGTTGATGCTGGTGGTGACTCCGACGACGAAGACTCCGGAGATAACTCAGCCGACGATGATGACGAGATGAGTAAAGCGGGGCTTGGGGAACGGGGAGGTGAATGATCTCGTGACTCATGGCGGGCTGGGTCACGTGGGGGCATTGTTCTGGGGCTAACACGCCGCCTTTTCACTCCCTTCCCAAATTCTTTTCCTTCCTGCACTAAAGGCTCCTTTCCCTTGGAGCTACACACAGATTCACTGGTAGGAGCACTTGTTGTCGCTGTTTCTGGCGCGATAAGTTCACCCGGCTCATCACACGATTCACCGGAATCGTCAAAATCGCTGTCCATTATTATCATCGACAATTCAGCAAGTTCTCGTGCCACTGCAGAGTCACTGAGGCCTTTCCTGCTTGCCTCAACACTTTTCTTGGGGGTAGAGGTCACGGGGCCCTTTGCAATGGGCGCAGAAGCGGCAGGAATGGCGGGGCGCGAGTGCGACATGTTGTCTCTGCAGTGGAGGACAAGGAACTAAATGCCGCGGCTTATCTGAGAAGGGAAGGGTTGACAATGACACTTTAGGCTGACTGCTGCTAACTTACAGGCTAATTTTTTATAGGTAGAAAATCTCGGCAATAAATAAAGAAATAGGTACTTCCAGGTGAATGTAAATGTCAATTAGGATTCTCCCTTCCTTTCTGATATATATTTTTATTACAGACATCGATTACAAGGCATAAATCAAAGGGGAAATTACCGTGGTAATGTAGCGAATGAATGCACGTGAGGTTTTGTCAGGTGATAATTGGGCAATTTCAGGAGTATAACACTATCACTTACCTGTTTTTTTTTTGGTATATATTATTGGGTAAAAATATTGGGCATAGGGCTTATTTCAATGGATGAAATCTGTGGAAAAAGAAGAGGGAAATTTCCGTAGCGCAGCGCGGCGTGGGAGGTGAGAGGAGAGGGTAATGGAGGGCAAGTAGGGAGGGGAGTCAAGAAGGGGGTAAATTATCTGAGAAGGGAAGGGTTGACAATGACACTTTAGGCTTACTGCTGCTAACTTACATGCTAATTTTTTATAGGTAGAAAATCTCGGCAATAAATATAGAAATAGGTAGTTCCAGGTGACTGTAAATGTCAATTAGGATTCTCCCTTCCTTTCTGATATATATTTTTATTACAGACATCGATTACAAGGCATAAATCAAAGGGGAAATTACCGTGGTAATGTAGCGAATGAATGCACGTGAGGTGTTGTCAGGTGATAATTAGGCAATTTCTGGAGTATAACACTATCACTTACCTGTTTTTTTTGGTATATATTATTGGGTAAAAATATAGGGCATAGGCCTTATTTCAATGGATGAAATCTGTGGAAAGAGAAGGGGGAAATTTCCGTAGCGCAGCGCGGCGTGGGAGGTGAGAGGAGAGGGTAATGGAGGGCAGGTAGGGAGGGGAGTCAGGAAGGGGTTAAAATAGCTAAAATGTCAACAATGGATGGGAGTACAGATGAGATTTGGAGTGCTGACTAGTGTTGAACATTGGCAGTACTGATATATGATACAAGCCACCACTTGAGAGCCCGGGATAATTCAAAATAACACAGAATCACAAAAGTGACGCCCCGCGGTATGATCCATTGTAGCCGAGCGTCACGAAAGTGACGCCCCGCGGTTAAGGGGTTAAGGGATAGACAAGGTTGAGAGGGTAAATACAGTGTTAGGGAGAAAACAGCCCAAACTCCCACACTCCCAAGGCATTTTTTAACATTCATTTTTAACACTTTAATCTTGCTGCCACCCAGACGACTTACTAAGCTTATTTTTTTACTAGAAGGGTTAGATAAGGTCTTCATTAATCTCTTCAGCACATCGTATGGTGATGATAAGAAAAAAATAAATAAAAATTGACACAACAGCAATGAGAAGGGAAAAAAGGGAAATTACAAAGTTATAAAGAAAATGCAAATATGCGAAAGAAAATTCAGATGGGCCTTTCTTCCGTGTCTTTCCACCCAACACAAGCCCCATTCACACTGTAGTAAGAATATATATGGTTAGAACAAAAGACTGGCTTAAAACATAGCCCTGTTGAAAAAACAAGACAATGCAATCTATCAAACGAGCTCTTCTCCGTATGTCAAAAACCTGCCACCCAACACAAGCCACAAAAACAAGAAAAAAAGAAAAGAAAAGAAAGACTAAAAACACAGCCCTATCATGACAAAAAGACAGAGTAATCAATCAAACAAGCTCTTCCTCCGTGTCTTAAAAATCCAGACACCTAAGAAAAAAAAACACACGAAAATATACGGTTAAAACACAGCCCTATCAGGTCAAAAAGACAAAAACAATCATTCAATCGGGTTCTTCTTCCGTGTGTTAAAAATCTAGACACCCATCACAGCCCCATCCAACAGCCCTTGCGTGGCCTTGGCGTGGACTGCCCTTGATCAACGCCCCTCCCCTACCTCCTGATGGTCAAAGTCGACAGGTTTACTTCCACGCAGAGGACAACCTTCACAGACCCATGAGGAAAAAAAAGCAGAGAAAACACACACACACACACACACACACACACACACACACCTTCCCAGACCCTTAGAAAAAAGTAGAACACACACACACACACACACACACACACACACACACACACACACGAGCATGAAGTAAAATGACGGCAAAAAACTAGTCCGTCCATCCCCCCCCCCTCAAAAGCCTATGGTCTTTGTTGATTTGGAGTCTGTTCTTGCCTACCCAGAAGCCTGTACTTGAGGGCGGAGATGTGATGTACGTAGCTCCCTAACACCTCTTCCTAAGCGATTTATTTGGTTTGATGCACCTTAATGTCCTCTTCTGTGTTGCATACATGCTTCCAGTATCGCCATGCATAAATAACGTACAAAAGGATATTAACCACCCATATCCAAAAATATATAGGCAAGGAAGAGGTGTTTGGTATACAGGGTGGTCCATATATAAAGCTCCTCTTTCATTCCACTGGGTAATTTCTTGCAAGGAAGATTCAGTTAGTGTTATCAATGTCTGTCCCACATCATATAATCATTTCCTACTCCCACTGCCAACACCCAAGCCCACACCGGCAGATTGAGCATTCCGCGCAAAACATACGATATCGTCAGGTGAATTTTTACTGCAGTGCTATTTACGGACCATCCTCATTATTCTGCCTCCCTCAAAAAATGAATAAATAAAAAAATAAAATAATAATGATTCTGACTCGATCTTACACTTCAGCTCCGAGGAACGAGTTAATAAGTAAAAATAAAGAAATAATATAAAAAAAAATTGATATTCTTCCTCTACCTAACCCTTCACTTCGGGGACACAACTTGCCTATCATACAGTCCTTTGTGTTACCCCGAAAGAATAGACTCGATGATGGAAAAACTTACTCGAGGTTGTCCTTGAGCTGATCCGTAAGTGTTGTTGCTGAAGATATACCCACATAAGTGTCGTAAATAACGTGTATATCTAAGTGGTTAAAGGAAGAAGCGAGGAGACGGAAGGAGAGAGAGAGAGAGAGAGAGAGAGAGAGAAGAAAATGTTTTACGATGCAATATATAAGTGGGAGTGAGCTAATAGGACAAGGATAACACATACTGGATACGCTGGGTGGGAGGGAGACACAGAATAGAACTCTTTTAATTCCTCTAAGATTTCGAACTCCGTGTAGCCCGAAACGCTAGAAAAATAAAGGCTCTGTCCCCTGTCTCTCCTTACCCACCTTAGCTAATCCACCTGTCACAGCGGATTAGCCCACACAGCACCTAATCCCATGTCATCCCGGTAGATTTATTGATCAAGAAGCGGCAAATCCTCGTATCACAACTCACATACATTTATCTACTCGTCTTCGCTTCCTGGTGTCAACTACATACACAGGATTTCACCAGTAGCCTTTTCACTACGACTGGGGATTCTGTCGTTCACTCTCGCTACTACCGGATCATTCTATTCAGCAAGACGTCTCATAAGGAAGCTCTAGGAAACATTAAGACTCGCACAGAGTGATGGCTGCTTTTAACTCTGACTCTTTCCACCTGAGGGCGATTTCAGACAGGCTAGAAGAGACGAGTGGTAATACAGGGGTTAGACCTATTTTCCCTTGACCCCCTCTCGCCATCGGGGTATCTTCTTCCTTAATTCCCGCTGTAGTTAAGGGGATAGGGAAAGGGACAGAAACAATAGCCTCCATTAACCCGTTCGTTATGACAGGTCTGTTATTTTATTTTTCCTATCACGACGACGGTCAGGGTAGGCGTCTCGTGGCAAAGGGGTTAATACAGCTTTGTGTGTCGTCTCCAAGTCTCTCGCTAACGGCACTTAGAGCAAGAGCGCACGCACGCACACACACACACACACACACACACACACACACACACACACACACACACACACACACACACACACACACACACACAATAAAAACACGGCCACGCACGTGATTCAAGAACGAGGTCAGAGACGAACGGAAATTGCAGAACACACACACACAAAAAAAAACATACATATACATACATATAAAAATACACATATACTGTACATATACATATAAAAATCACATGCAAAAAACACACACGTAGGATACATTTACACAGACGCACACGCATACCTGTACAAACACGCTTTTCATAGACACATGTATACATAAACTTACATATACAGACACAACTCCAGACACATAAACATGGAATCACATGACATACACACACGCAAACTCTTGTTCCCCCACATTCTCTGTCTGTCTGTCTGTCTGTCTGTCTCTCTCTCTCTCTCTCTCTCTCTCTCTCCTGTCATGAGTACTGCGCCAGATGTTTGCTGTTGCTCTCACTTGCGGTTCCCTCCTGTGTGTGTGTGTGTGTGTGTGTGTGTGTGTGTGTGTGTGTGTGTGTGTGTGTGTGTGTGTGTGTGTGTGTGTGTGTGTGTGTGTGTGTGTGTGTACAATTTCTCACGGGGCAATTAGAAATCACTTGCGCTTCCAGTCATAACATATCCCCTGCAACGCTCTTTCTCTCTCTCTCTCTCTCTCTCTCTCTCTCTCAGCCGCAACCTTCAAAAACCAAATCACACCATAAAGAGATTACACATTTTTACACTTATCACATTAATTTCTCACATAAACAGAGGAATTACAATTTACATAAAAAATAAATCGATACATGAGTCTCCAAGTCTTAATCAGTCACTAACACAGACCTCCCGTTAAAAAAAATCGTGTGGCCATAGTTAGAATAAATTAAAAGAAAATTTGTTATAATTAACAAGGAGGTTTACAGGGATGGCTTTCTAATATTGCCCAAGAGAAATTTCCTGCCGTGGATTCCCCGTTTATTTCAGAACTTTTTATGAAATACACTACCCGATCTTAAACATAAAAAAAAAAAGCAGGAAGGAGTGAAAGAGAGACAGAATGACAGAAAATGAAAGACAGAACGAAAGAAGGAAGGAAGGAAGGAAGGAAGGAAGGAAGGATGGAAGGAAGGAAGCAAGCAAGCAAGCAAGGAGGGAAGGAAGGAAGGAAGGAAAAGAAAAAAGAGAAGAAAAGAATGAAAAGGTATGAAAAAGAAAATAAAAGTACAAAAATCGTTAAAAAAAGGCCTACTAACACAAGATCGACATCGAGAACGGTAAACATAAATAAAAACAGGTAAGTAAAATCACGTTTCCATTAATAACAGGTAGAGGTAACACAGCCAATCCTACATCATTTCTATGGAGGGCTCTGGGCGTGGGTAGGACAGGTACGATACTAGTCTACCAAAATCCAGATCAGTTCAGCGCTAGGAAACTACCCTATGCCCATGGTCGAGTTTTACAGGACAGAAATCCCTCTCATGGATTATTTTTTGAGATGTGGCTTCCCCCAACGAAATGTCTACCAAATGTACTACCGATGTGCCAAGGTTACAAACACGGCCTATAGCTGAAGCTGCTAAAAAAAATCATTAAAGTTCTTTCATTTTAACTCGGTCCATATTTTCCCTCCTCTGCAGCTTATTTCACGTAGCTCTGATAGAAGGAAAGAATATTATGGTTCTACATCCTTTCCACAAGGCTTCGTGACTGCCATAACAGTCCAGAGTTAAACTAGTGTTATAAGATAGCTTGCAAGATGAGAAGATGGCAATTTCTGGTCAAGCTAAAGTGATGGGAGGATTGAACATCGTTTACGCAATAATTACCCAGAGGTGGAGTGGAGGAGGGGAAGAGGGAGAGCGAGGATGAGACAGAGACCTGGGATGGAAAGGTATATGGGTAAAGGTGTGAATTGGACAGCGGTAAGCCTGATGAAGGGAGGAGATGTAGAAGATTCGTTTGTGGCAACACCTTTCTAGATTAAGGTGTCAGGCTAGTGACAAACAGATAGACAGACAAAACTAGAAAAAAACAACAACACTGCCACTTGCAGATCTCTCCACCTCCTTGTACCTCATCCTCGGTCTCCTCCTCCCCTTCCCCCATATGCACTACGCATAATAAGATCCGTTGTTACATTTCACCACTTTCCTTCATGCTCTCAGTCTGATTCTTTAACTTCTCTTATCACATCAGCAGTAACACAGATCAGCCTTACACTCCGACTCTTGTTTCACTGTTACGAGCAGTGACAAACGTAACAGTGACTGGAATATTCAAGGTCTATATTCAGATGAGAGATCTTGGTGAGGTCATGGTGCTGGAGGTCACAGGAAGCCGAGCAGTGACGCGTGGTAATTCACTGTTACAGACCAAGGCACTCCGTGGGTATAACTCAGTAGTATAGCCTATCATGGTCTCCTGTGTAGCCTATACTATATTTTGCACTGGTTAACCCACAGATTAGCACGAGCAGCCTGAATCCCGTGAAATACATCTAGTTTGTATTTGCTCCCTCCAGACGATTTTACTCAGCTTAGGGGAGACTCATGAACTGGAGGGGTTAGATACAGAGTTCATTAACTCCTTCACTACTAGAATTTCCAAGTTTAAAATAAAATCTGAAAAAAAAGAAAGAAAAGGAAAGAACAAAACGCGTCATATCCTACAACGGCGTCACCCGGCTGAAGAAGCTCCTGTGACGATAGAGACGTTCCGCTACAAAATTATCCTACTCTTGGCGTCCACCTACACAGCACACCCTCGCCATAGCACGTGCTCCTACTGGTGTTCTTATCAGTGGCGTTGGTGTCTTCATAGCAGTGGCCACTCTGCTAAAGTTGACGTGCCTATAAGAGCAATTGTGGTGTCAGCATTTAATGGCGCCGTTCGTCATGGTTAATGTCTCGTAAATGTTGTTGTCCCGCCAGACCCGTTGTTCGTTTAGTTACGTTGTTGTCCTGGGATGGAATTCACTAGAAGACCTGCAATCAGTTCCGTATCGTAACTCCATTTGTTTGGCATGAGACGCAAAAAAAAAAAAAAAAAAAAAAAAAAAAAAATCTTCCCGACTCTTCTTCTTATTGCAAAAAGAACTACGGAGAATATAATTACGGGTATCTGTTTATCTATCTATCTATCTATCAATCTGTTCATTCATCTATCTGAAGGAAGGGTAACGGAAGGAGAGTGCAGAATATTCCCCTGTCTCTTGTTCCAGTTGTAAAAACAAATATTAGTTACAAGTGGAAAATCATCACGGCATTTCTCCTTTTCCCCTCCGCACTTTTTTTTTTTTTTTTTTTTTTTAATAGGAAGGGGCAAAGTAAAGAGACAGCAAAAACTTCCCGTACCTCTCGTTCCTCCTGCAAATCAAAATCTCAGTTACCGGGTTCAGATGACCGTAAGTCCGCATCCCGGGCCTACAAGCTGTCCCACCCCCAGCCCCAGCCCCACCAACGACGGATCGGCTGTGAAATTGGCTTGTAATAGCGTCAGGTAAGGAGGCTCCTAACACCTCTTCCTAAGCAATTTATTCAACTTATTACATCCTGCCGTCCTCTTGTGTGTTACTGTGTCATTCGAATATCACCATTCTCTGCATAAATAGCGTACGAAACTACTGTATATTACCCAGTCGTATCAAAAAATAAACTGGTTTGGAAAAGGTGTTAGGGAGCTTCCTTTACCGACGTCTTGCTATTGTCCTCCTTTTTAAATATCAATTTTACTATGATTTTGGTCATTTTTTGGTTTATTTCCTGTAGCTCAGTGGTAGAAAAAGGCAATGCTACAGTCCTTCATCCTTTTCATAGCACTTCTTCGTGACTAGCACCATATTCTAATGCTAAAATCTTGTTACAACTCAACATTCAAGACGAAGAGACGGCAAGTTTGGGCCAAGTTAGAGTAAAAAAAAAAAAAAAAAAAAAGCTAGTTCTGTTATCTTGCCATTGGTGAGCCTTCGCTATGAGGCAGGAATGAGTCTCCTTGGTTACCAGTCACATTAACCCAGCAACCTGACTACATTGGGACATCACCTGAGCAGAAAGGGGTTTAAGGACCTTCGTCAGCTAACACACACACACACACACACACACACACATACACACACACACACACACACACACACACACACACACACTACTGAAATACTGCCTGCAATTATACTAGTCTAGTCTGGCTACCATTTAGCGTACTAGAAACTGCTGTCCTAGCATAGTATTTTTTCTGCAAACTTGCTTCTCTTGCCTTAATTTCTTCCTTGGCGAAGCAACAATTTTCCACCCCTATTGACTGCCGCTGCTAACCGCTTCAGTACGATGAAAGATCTTATATGCTATTTTCTGGTATTTATTTTTACGCTATTTTTTTTTCTTTTTTGCTATTACTGCTACACCAGATGCTTTTAGAACAGGTGGGGTTGGTCTTCATTAGCTCCGCCTCGATTATGATCCGTTCTAATAATAATAATAATAATAATAATAATAAAAATAATAAAATCGTCTGGTGGCAGCAAGAACAAGATACAGAAAATCCATACCACCGGACTGAAGGGGTTAATGACGCTCGGTTAGTAGCGGTTTTCTTATCTCATGATTTTCTTCTCTCTCTCTCTCTCTCTCTCTTTGTTTTCTTTCCAGGTAAGTTCTTTTCGTACAGACTTAAATTAACAGTATCATCCTGCTTCATCCACGAGTATTATACGACTTTTAACCGCCTCAGGGTCGGGACAGCTCTACGATTTCTCCAGCTAAAGCCAAATGATTTTTTTTGAGTGAGTCCTAGAAGTAAAAAAGATCACGGTCGGGGTAAACTCTAGCATCCTGTTTCAGTTAATGCCAAATGATGTTATTCACCTGAGAGAGTCATACGAGCCTGAAAAACCCTGACAAATAACAGTTCTACTCTCGGGTGAACATCCCTGCCCGTATGCCCTTCGCCAAACACCCAACACTGTTATTCCCAAGGTCTGGCCAACACAACTCAAAGACATACACAGATACATGGCCAATCACACACACCTTTACCTATTACTTCATCAAGGTATTAACACTACACTCACCCAATGTTAACAATTAGCACTTTCTTTTTCTTCACCGTCTTCCTGTATGTGTGTGTGTGTGTGTGTGTGTGTGTGTGTGTGTGTGTGTGTGTGTGTGTGTGTGTGTGTGTGTGCCATATTCTAGGCTCTTCCGCAGTGTGTTTCAACCTCGTCAAGTCGAAAAAATCCCTAAGTTGAATAGTTTGGTGCGTTAAAAAAAAAAATAAATAAATAAAAAATAAAAATAGTGGCGCTGAAGTAGTTATGGAGGATTTGAAACCGATATTGCCTTTTACACAACATATAAGGTATTAAATCCATTGTGACCCTGTACTGTTCTCTATTCACTCTAACGGCCTAAAATTGCCGTCTCTCCATCTAGAATGCTGAGTTGTAACAGAATATTGATACCAAAATAGTGCTAGTTATGGGAAAAAAAAAAAATGCCACGGAGAGGATGCAGAGCCGTAGAACTGTCATATTCTGCCACTGAGCGACGTGAAATATGTTGGAAATGGGAGAAAAGCTCTGCCATGTGAAGGTGAACGAACTATAGTAACTGATGACCTGCTGATGATGAACTGACAACACCATTAATCATAGCAAGGTGGATGCTAAATATAAGGGAGAAAATAAAGCAATAGACCTTACTGTTTTTACTTTAACTTGGCCTGAAATTGCCATCTCTCCACCTTGAATGCTAAGCTGTAACGAGATTAACACTCGAATATGATGCCTGAAACAAAGAAGTGCTATGGAAAGGATGTAGTGGTGTACCTGTGTCTTTTACTACCACTGACCAGCGTGATATAAGCTGCCGAAGGACGAAAATCTGGGCCAACTTAAAGTAAAAACAGTAGAGCATTTTATTTCATGATTGTGGAAGGTGATCATTATTCCACTCTGATATTTGTCAATATCCTTTTCATATCGCTAACCATGCTAGTGATATTCAGTGTAATATTAGCATATTAAGACTAGCATACTTGAACCACAGTTATACTAGCTTACTGGAGTGCTAGCTACTATGCGCATAATTCATTTAGCACCACACCTCTTTACCGAATAACGAAGAATGATTTTATCCACAATGCTATTATTTTCCCTGACTGCAGTGGTCTCTCAGCAGCCATCACCAGTCACTAGCACCGCCTACCTACCACCATCATTCATACACAAGAGCTGAACGATCTACTTGTAACTCAGTCCTGAATGTACTGAAATTTTTGGTCACACAAATTTTTTATGACTAATGTTTTATGACTAACTATTGATCACTATACTTTTTTATCACTGCAATTTTTCATCACTAATTTTTGATCACTGTAATTTTCGTTCACTAATTTTTATCACTATTTTTTACCAGTGCAATTTTTGATCACTGTAATATTTATCACTAATTTTTATTGTTGCAATTTTTTATCACCGTAATTTTCTACCACTAATTTTTCAACACTGTAATTTTTAAGCACTATAATTTTTTATCACTAGTTTTTTATCACTGTGAATTTGTTCTGCCTGATGTGTGGTACTGGTGATGGCACTGCTCTGCTATGAGGCTATCCAGTTAGTGACGCACTGTAATCACCGTTGCCTTGCCAGCTGAAACGTACTGCACGAACCTACTATTACCTACGATTTCCGGTAGAGGTAGATGCGGCGAGTAGATGTATGTCTTCCTGTGTTCTGTTATTATCCTCACGCCGATGTTCTAGTGATAGCTATATACTTACTGCATTTTTTTCCTATTCTCCTAGGGTTGTTCTAAATGGCCATCGTACTATCAACCCACTTATAGCTTTACATTACACCACGTACTACCTAACCTTGCGGCAAAGCACAGTACTTATTTATTATAGTATTAAGTTCTACCATTAGTCATAGGCCAATGTTTGCGACCATTAACTCCTGCATAATGAACGTCTTGCTAATTTCACTCCTGCAACCATCGCACGATTTATTTCACTTGAGGGCAGACCACTCGTGCTGAAAGGGTTAAGCAGCATCACCTACCTGCCTCTAACCAAGTTCTTCAAGGAGTAGTATCTTGCTAGTCTCTTGGGATCGTTTTCTTGTGGGATAAAGAAGCTCCATAACATCTCCTCCATAGCAATGTACTTTTGGATATGGCTAGTTATCATCCTCTTCTACGTTATTTATGCAGAGTATGGCGACACTGGAAGAATTTACGTAGCACAGGAGAGGACAGTAAGATGTAATAAAAAATAAATCTCTTACGAAAAGATGTTAGGGAGCTTCCTCAGCTGACGAGAATACAGGCCAGTCCCTAAATGATGCTATTAGTTGTATCCTGCTAGTAGCCATGTCCTGCTAGTAGCTCTATCCTGTCAGTTGCCATAACCCATCACTAGCTACGGCCTTCTGGTATGCACAGTCCTGATGGTGGTTATGTCTTGCTGGTAATATTGTCCTGCTGGTGGCCATGTCTTGCTGGTAATATTGTCCTGCTGGTGGCCATGTCTTGCTGGTAATATTGTCCTGCTGGTGGCCATGTCTTGCTGGTAATATTGTCCTGCTGGTGGCCATGTCTTGCTGGTAATATTGTCCTGCTGGTGGCCATGTCTTGCTGGTGGTATTGTCCTGCTGGTGGCCATGTCTTGCTGGTAATACTGTCCTGTTAGTGGCCATGTCTTGCTGGTAATATTGCCCTGATAGTGGCCATGTCCCTGCTGGTGGCCATGTCCTACTAGTGATCATGTCTTGCTAGTGGCCGTGTCCTGCTAGTGGCCTTGTCCTGTTAGTGATCATGTCCTGCTATTACTCATGTCCTGCTAGCGGTCTTGCCCTGCCAGTGGCCATGTCCTGCTATCAGCCATGCCTTGCTAGTGGCCATGATCTGCCAGTAGTCATTACCTGCCAATAGCCATGTCCTGCCGGGACCCGTGTCCTACCAACAGCGTTGTCCTGGGAGTGGGCCCGGCGTGAGAGTGGGGCGAGCATCCGCAGGTATAAAAGGCGGCGGCGCCGGGTCCGCTGCTCAGTACGCGGTCACCTGAGGTACGGACAACATGACGCTATTGAGAGTGGCGCTGGGGACGCTTTTCCTCCTAGGCATCGGTAAGTAAACAGCTTTAAGGAAGAGTGTGCCCGCGGCCAAAAAGGGGCTATAAACACATCCCTCCAAAAAATGCATGCTGTTTGTTAATAAGAAGTCTTGGAAGAAAAATTTTGCTAACGGTGACAGTGAAAGTTCGTTCGTCGGTCGTCGCGAGTGGTGGACCTTCTTTTCTTTCACTACTTATTTTTCTTCGTTCCTCGTCTGGTGGAGTTGGAAGGAAAATTACTAAGTGTTCTGTGGTGTGCAAGTGTTTAACAATCACGGAGAGTGGACTATGTGTCTCTCCACCACGCTCCGTCTGTTCCACTCTGCATCTCTTCTGTCTATTCCACCTCCATCTTTTCTGTCTGTTCCGTCTGCATCTCTTCTGTCTCTTCCACCTTGAATCCGTTCTACATGTTCCGTCTACATTAATTTTCTTCTGTCTGTTCCACCTTGCATCCCCTGTGTCTGTTCTACTCTACATCTTTTCTATCTATTCCATTTACTTCTCTTGTCTCTTTCATCTATATCTCTTCTGTCTCTTTCTCTTACGTACAACTCTGCCTGCTCCACCTTGTATCCCTCCTACCTCTTCTAATTACATCTTTTGTCTCTTACCCTGACATCCTTCGATCATTCTACTCACTGCATCTCCCTCCCTCACTATCTCCATCAAAACTCTTATCCACCATCTGTTCAACCCATCCATCGGCTCTCCTCACTCTCCTGTCCCCCCTTCTCTTTCCCCAAACCACTCTTCCTCTATTCCCTCCACTACCTCCCTTCCCCTCTCTCTAAACTACCAGGTCCCTTTCTCCCTCTCGAACGCTACCATTTCCATCTCCCTTCTCTATAATCTACCGCATCACTTTCTCCCTCGTACTCTACTTGGTCTATAATCAGCTCCTCTCCCTTCCAGTAACTTACATCACCCCCTTCTCCCTTACTCATCAACCTTCACCGTTCCTTTCTATTCCAAGAACTCCCTCCCCTTCTAGAACTCTCTCTCCCTCTCTCTCTCTCCACCCAGTCCCCTTCACATGACCTCTCTCTCTCACATGCCGATCCAATTGCATAATGTCTGCCGCTCTTAATGTGACTGGTCCACCTTTTAACAATCCCGCTCCTGAGAGAGAGAGAGAGAGAGAGAGAGAGAGAGAGAGAGAGAGAGGGATGAATATTATCACATTATCTTCCATGATCGTTGTTATGAGGGAGAGTTGAGCTACCTTACGCGGCATGGAGAGGATTACTATATATGACAGAGTTGAAATCTTTCTCTTGATCAATCGTCTTCCACCAAAGCGAGCGGAATAATAACCAATCTCTCTCTCTCTCTCTCTCTGCTGCAACAAAAGCGAGTAAAATGCGATCGTAAAGCGGCAACGATTATAAGTTCGACACATTATTCTCGGGCTGTGAACATGGCCACTGTCAGGCGCCTAACACAAAGGACCCGTGTGAGAGTGACGACATATTTTCAACTCCGCGGGGAAAAATGAGAGAGAGAGAGAGAGAGAGAGAGAGAGAGAGAGAGAGAGATGGATGAAGAGGGAAAAAAAAGGAGAAAAATGGATGAAGGAGGAAAGGGAGGGGAAGAAAGATGAAGAAGGAATGGGAGAGGGAGGGAAAGAGATGAGCAACGAGGAGGAAAGACAGAAATAGACGAAGGAAGGGAAGAAACAGACTAATATGGAGAAGGGGAAGGAACAAAACAGAGATGATGAGGGGGAAAGACAGCCAAACATCTGGAGAGGAACTAGAGGGAGTGAAAACCATGAAAAGGGGGGGGGGGGAATGAGAAAATGAGAGACGAGGAAAAAGAAGCAGAATGAAGGAAAATAGTAAAGGGCTGATAATGGGAAGAGATATTGATGATGAAGGAGAGAGAATACAAAACTCGTAAAGAGAGAGAGAGAGAGAGAGAGAGAAATATCTGACTATGAGAGTGACAAAATGGTAAGCAAGCGAAGATAAAAAGAGCAGAAATGGAGAAACGAAAACAGAGCAAGATCATCAAAGAAGAGTAAAGAAAAATAACTTGATTAATGTATAATAAATAACGACTGCGGAAGAACGGGAAGTTGACATTCATGCTGAAAGTTGAGAAACTGATGGATAAAGCAAGCCATTCAAAGAGAGAGAGAGAGAGAAGGAGCGGAAACGGATGAAGCAGATAAAGGCAGAGACGGAAAGAGAATAAAGCTAGCACAACGCAACAATTGCCTGGCTAGTGACCTTCTCCTCCACAGTTAGTCATTTCCCGTGGTTGCGATTAAACTGCGTCATTGTTTTCATTATAACGACCAAAATAATGCCTATTACGTCATTACCATCACAAATATAATTACCAGTATTAATGCTGTGAATAGTATTATTACTGCTACTGTATAATATACATATTATGTTCTTGTTTTATGAGTAGGTATTGATGGTTACTGAATTGGTGTGATTTTAAATATATATATATATATATATATATATATATATATATATATATATATATATATATATATATATATATATATATATATATATATACATACACTAAAAGAGCGAATGTGGAATTTTTATTTAGTCGTGGTTAGTACACTATGGATCTGTGTGTGTGTGTGTGTGTGTGTGTGTGTGTGTGTGTCAAAAGTTGGAGGGTAGGGGTCCAGTCTACCTTCCCTCCCGCCCCCGTTTCCAGTTGACTTGAGAGACCTCCTCTCACTCTCACTTTTACCGCCCCCGCCCCCTCACCCCCTGCTGACCCGCTTTCCTCTCTACTACCTCCCTCCTCACCCCCGCAACCTCTCTCTCTCTCTCTCTCTGTCTCTCTCTCTCTCCCCTAAGCCTCACAACTCTCTTCCTCCCCACCCCCATCTCTCTCTCTCTCCCCTAAACCTCACAACTTTCCCCCCCCCTCCCTCTCTGAAAGTGTGTATAAGGACCATTGAGTAGGTATATTTTTATAGTCTGTGTGCGTGTGCAAATATACATATGACATTTACACGTGTCTGTGAAGTGTGTGCGTAAGCTAATGTATGCATGTGTGTGTATGCGTGCTAAACATGTGTGTGTGTATGTGCGAGACGTATTGAAGTACGGCCTTTCACGAGAAGATTGTGTGTGTGTGTGTGTGTGTGTGTGTGTGTGTGTGTGTGTGTGTGTGTGTGTGTGTGTGTGTGTGTGTGTGTGTGTGTACGTTGTACAAGAGTGCCATGCTAATCATTAGGTCGCGGGTTCGATTTTAGCTGATGCAAGGATCGTACTGTGGATCTGAATTTCAGTGCAACAATATCACTCAGCCCCATTTTCCCAATAAGGCACAGGGTCAGTAGGATTCTAAATAAAGACAACAATCGTAAGAGAACTATCAACACGGTGCACAGTCGAGATCTTTGGCCTGATCCACACGCAAATTCAACAACTGTAGTACTGATGCTGAGTATGCATGTATGTATGTATGTGTGTGTGCAGTATGTACTGATGGACAGACAGATAAAGACAGACAGACTGATGGATGAATGGATGAATCTCAGCAAACTTCGAATCATGACGATACTTTTTAGCGATATTTTATACATGGGATCACTGTGGGTCCAATAATTAACACCCCGTGTTTGATTCAGACTGATATCCTCTGAGATGTTTAGGTCCCCACCTGCTACGTCTTAACTGAGTGAAATGTGGGTGGCAATGGGCACAGAGTATTGTTTTATTTTGTCGGTGTTCGTGTTCATGGGTGACTATGTGCGAGATAGCATTCAGACTGAACGATGTCCTCTGAGAGGGGTCTTTTGGCTAATTTTGTGCTCCTGCAACAAGCACAGCTTTAGCAGGGCAGGCACTTCGCTGCTAGTCCCAGCGCTACTAAGTACTGGCACCAAAGTAGTGAATATATGAGGGTGTGTTGCGACACCTGATGCTTCATGGATGGACTGTTGAACTTCAGGAAATGGACTATCTGGTCTAAGTCAAAAATCGGCTACGATAAACAATACAGAGTATAATTATGCTGGCGCATGAGCGATTGTGTGTATATGTATAGGTAGGGGAGACAATGCACATGCATCCATATGTGTGTGTGTGTGTGTGTGTGTGTGTGTGTGTGTGTGTGTGTGTGTGTGTGTGTGTGTGTGTGTGTGTGTGTGTGTGTGTGTGTGTGTGTGTGTGTGTGTGTGTGTGTGTGTGTGTGTGTGTGTGTGTGTGTGTGTGTGTGTGTGTGTGTGTGTGTGCGGTTAGTTTCCCGTCCTACTAACGTACCACCCTCAGTACTTGCACGCTTTCTAGGGAAATGTGTTTGTTCACTGGTTTCCCTCGAGCTTTCTCCCCCCTCTCCCCCCCCCCTTCCCCGCTTGCCTTTCCCCTCCATCGCCAGAAGGGGAGGCACGGAGAAGAGGGAGAGAGAAAAGGGAAGGGAGAGGAGAAGGAAAGCGTGAGAAGACAAAAGGAAAGTGAGAAAGAACAGAAGATAATGGAAAGGGGTAAACACAGAAATGGAGAAAGAAAACAAGGGAAGGGATGGAGACGAGCAAAAGAAAACAGAAAGAGGCCTGGGAAGAAAACCAGAGGGAAGAAAATGGAGGAATAATGAGAACGAAGACAAAGGCTGGAGGAGGAAAAGTGATGCAAGCCGAGATATAAGGAGTGAGGAGGAAAGGGGTGAAGAGCCAATGAAGACAGAAAGGAGGAAGGAAGCCTCTGAAAGGAGAAGAAAGAAAGCGACAAGAAGACAGAAGATTATAGGTAGATAAGCAAGATATACGAAGAGGAAAAAGGAAATGAAGACAGAGTGGGAGAAAGAATGCATGGATATAGACAGTACGAAGGAAAAAGAAAGAAAAGGGAGGGCAAATGAGAGAGAGAGAGAGAGAGAGAGAGAGAGAGAGAGAGAGAGAGAGAGAGAGAGAGAGAGAGAGATGGGGGGGGTACTACTGAGGGAAAAAGAACGCAGTCTCTCCCTCCACCAAACCTTCCCAACCAAGAGGCAGGTGTTTCAAGATGGCTGACTGGGGGCGACAAGGGAAACTTATTAATGGCGGCGATAGCAGTGGATGGAAGGGGTAATAATGGACGAAAGTGGGTGGTTGAGGGTCGTTAGGGGTGGAAGTGTGTGTGTGTGTGTGTGTGTGTGTGTGTGTGTGTGTGTGTGTGTGTGTGTGTGTGTGTGTGTGTGTGTGTGTGTGTGTGTGTGTGTGGAGGCCATCCCTTGTATGTTCCGATGTCACGCAATATATATTTTTTTCTGTTTTTCATGGTCGCGTACAATCGGCAACATAAGTCTTCTCGCCTCTCTCTCTCTCTCTCTCTCTCTCTCTCTCTCTCTCTCTCTTTCTCTCTCTCTCTCTCTCTAATCTCTGTTTGTCTCTTTCTTCCCCCATCGCTCTGCATATACACGCTCCTTCCTCTTTTCATTAGTACTTTCCCTCTTTATTTTCTGTAATCCTCTTTTCAGACTTCCCCTCCTCTTTTCTTTCACCCTACCCTTCTTTTCTTCTTTAGGGCAACTTCCTCTACCCTGCCACTGAACTTCCTTTTCCTGTGTAACTCTATTTTTTCACAATGTACTTCCTATTTCCATTCTGCTAATCCCTGGTCACTTCAATTGCACGCTTCTTCCCCCTAATCCACTACCTAATACATCCACTCTCCTTAATCCACTCCTCCTTTACTTTCTCTAATCCTTTTTCCTTCCTGCTGACCCCTTCCTTCGTCGACTGTCTGTTTAATTACTTTTTTTTTTTCCCTTTTTCCTGATCTCTTTCTTTCCCTACTGCTGACTCCTTCCTTCATCCACATTCCTTTTATTTACCCTTTCCCCTTTCTGCTGGCTCCTTCCTCTTCCCTCTCTGCTGATCTCTTTCCCTCCAACTGACTCCTTCCTTCACCGACCGACCGTCCTTCAGAATAAACTGCGCACCTGCCTCCCGGTCCGCCTCAGCAGCGCCGGCTTTGTTGCGCCCTGGTGTCCGTCGGCAGAGTCATCGACCTTCGGCCTGGCAGGCGGCCAAAGCTGACGGATCATGTCCCCGGGTTTTTGTAAATAATCGACGGCGGCGGCGGTGGTGGGGGTCTGGTAGCGTCGTGGGGCTTTCTTTCACCCTTGGGCCACGGGAGGGGGAGTGGTTGGCGGAATTGCATGAAATCGTCTGGCGTTTCGCTGGAATAAAACTCAAAAGTAGTTCAGTTTTTAATCAATCTGTTGCTATAAACTGCTCTGAAGTAATAAAATTTTCAAATTAACAGGAATAAAAGATAAATTTCGTACTCTGCAGCGAAGTTTAGATAATCCGGTAGCTGAGACGGTATAAACTCTGCTTAATTATTTACTATACCCTTTTTACTCTAATTTGGCCTAGAATTACCATCTCTCCATCTTGAATGTCGAGTCGTAACACTAGATTGACACTAGACTATTGTGCTAGTCACGAAGAAGTGTTGGCGACAGTATACAGATCCGTGTCACTGTCTCGTTCTGCCACCGAGTCACGGGAAATAAGGTGCAAAAGAAAGAAAATCGGAGCCAGGTTGAAGTGAGAGAAGTATAGCACCTGTTCACTTCTCCTCCCTGTCTCCCTCTTGACCTGTTTCCTCCCCTCCCCCTGCCTCTGACCTGTTTCCTCCCCTCCCTCTGCCTCTGACCTGTTTCCTCCCCTTCCCCTGCTTCTGACTTGATTCCTCCTCCCCCTGCCTCTGACCTGTTTCCTCTCCTTCCCCTGTTTCTGGCTGTTTCCTTCCCCGTACCCCTGCCTCTAACCTGTTCTTTTTACTTTTTTTTTTTTGCTGCCTTTGCTCCGTTTCCTTTCCTCTCTATTTTGCTTCCTCCCCTCTAACCTCTCCCCTCTGGTCTGTTTCCTCCCTCCCTTTCCTGTTTTCCCTACTTATTTCCCTGTCATGAACATGTTTTCTCTCCTTTAGGTGTTTCTTCTCTCTATTCCATCCTCTAACCTGTTTCCTTTCCTCCTTCTCTTGACCTGTTTCCTCCCCTCTTCATCTGTTTCCTCTCCTCCTTCTCTGCCCTGTTTCCTCCGCTCTCTCTCCTGTTTCCTCCCCTCTAACCTCCCCCCTCTCTCTCTCCCACAGCGGCTGGCCAGGACGACGCTGAGAATGAGGAGTTCTTAAAGACCCTGTGTACCGACAAGGGCCCCGGGGAGTGGTTCAGGCTGACGGCTGAGGATTGCAGGAACGTCATCCAGTGCACTGAGGCCGTGAGTATATTATCAACTTCATTCACTCATTCGAAAGTCAGGTTACATAGGGATATACCGTCAGGCTACAAAGGGAAATACTGCACTGTGTAATGATACTGGGCCACCGTCACATCAAAGGTTCGATATGGCCAACGACAAAGGTTCCCCAAATTGACGGTTCCTGTTTCTGAGCGTCGTGGGCCCTGCGGTGTCTGTGGCTGCCCTGGTACCGTGTTCCCCGATGTAACCTCATTTTGTAACCAGCCTGTACTTTCTGGTGGTTCGTGACAACAGCGTAGCATCGAGAGTTACAACACATCACTCGTTTTTCTGACATTTCTCTGCTGATCTTCAATCTCCTCTGCTGGTGTTGCGTCTACCTTGCACACACGCCCTCTTCGCCGCAATGTTGCATCACTCTCTCTGGACATTATTCTGAACTATCTGTCAGCAGGCCTTCCCCCACTACGGATGCTACGCAGCACCGATCTTCTCACACACACTCATCTCTTTCCCATTCAGATCTCTAACTGCAAGGATTACCCGATGTTCTCAGTCCTTAGTGTGCATATCAACAAGTCAAGTATCTTTGCTTACAAACTCTAGTCTTCCAAACAAATGTGTCAAGGCATCTCAAAGTGAACGGGTCTTGGCTTGGGGTTTCCTTCGACCATCCTTGGAGGGAGATACATCACTGCACCTTTTATACCTTGATCAACTTTATTTATGTATTTATTTTGCACCAGCAACTAGGTAGCAGATGTCCACAATAAGGTGTAATAGGTGTTGATGCGAGCGAGGCGTGTTCCAGCCCGGTAGGTTTTGTTGAAGATTTATTCTGCACAGTTTTTTTTTTTCAAATCTATCACTTTCCACGTTTAGTTTCACATGTTCTTTGGTTGATGTTATTTTCGTTTTGCTGTTTGCTTTCCTTCAGAATCATACAAACGCGTCACGACTTGGGACAGGAGTTAAAGTTCCATTTCACTCGCTTTGTGTATAGTGACAGCAATACCAGACATCAACACCCCCCCCCAAAAAAAAAAAAAAAAAAAAATCACATCATCTCACAAAACTGAATATTTTAAAGGATCTTCAATCACACGAACTACCCTTAAAAAATCGTAACTTGAATAACGTCAGAGGCAGGGCCATTTTAAGAATACTTTTGATATTTAAAACATTCTGGTCATATGGTCATAGTAATTTTTCACAGAGATTTCACAAACATATACTTCATTCATGTAAGTTCCAAATTTTGACAAAACTACGCCTTTAAAGTCTGTTCCCATTTACACCCCCCACCCACACTCACACACCGACCTGAGGAGTAAATCTGGGCTGTGTGTAGGTGTTCTCGTTCGCTCGCTTGAACAACACGCATGAGATCTTTAACACAGCTCCTTAACCTACACACAGACTAAAGTGGTCATAGGGATTAACATGGTGATATATACAGCACAGACCCGTATAAACGCATGTATGTATGTATCTATGTAACGTACGTATGTATGGATGGAGGAAGGTAGGGAGGGAGGGATGTCGGAAACTCAACACGTTCTTACCTACCCCGAGGCCATTTCACTGCTGTCACTAACCACGTACAAATTCCCACATACGCTATATTATTATGCTCCAATTTCTGAATGTTTGTTTATAACCGTAACACTGCAAAAACGGCACAACGTAATGCAATTTTTCTCAGAGCATGATACGTCAATATGCTCTAACTTGAAGAATAGAACAATTTCCAGTCCAATCGGGCCACCGGATCCCGAGTTATGACTCATATCTGGCCTTTACCCTCAAATTTAATATCTGCTTTTAGTGGAGAGGATGGATTCGTCCTAGGTCTGACATTGAAATTACCAGCATGACAGAATTGAGAAGAATGACGTTTTTGTTGTATTATCATTCTCTCGCCTCTCCTTCCTCCCTCCTCATACTCCTTTAATTGTGTACTATAATGCTATAGTATAATTTAGTATTACAGCAAACACTACTATCCTGCCTCTCTCTTTCTTTTCTCAACGGGTGTCCCAGCAGGATAAAAATAAGAGAAAATTCCTCACACCATCTCGCTCACGGCATGAGCGATTAAAATTTCTGTTTCCTTTCGACTGAAAATAGAAACTGACTTGATATCGAACGGTGGCAGCCAAAGGCAGCCTTTAAGCGAGTAATAATAATAATAATAATAATAACAACAACAACAACAACAAAATTAATAATAATAACAATAATTATAATAATAATAATAATCGTCCTGAAGCTGTTGGTACAGAAATATTTACCAGGCACAGAGGTTTATATTTTTGCATGTAAAGTACTCTGAAGGCCTACTACCAGTAAAGTGCACTTTGTGAGCGCGTGACGAAAGAGCGAGCAAGCATTCGTACATATGCCTATCATCATAATTTCAGCTTAGTGTAAACTTTCAACATTTTTGGTGAGGTACTTGAACAATAACAGAAGAATAACAGAGCTAAAATATTTACTTTCTCACGTTCTCTCTCTCTCTCTCTCTCTCGTTTTCTCTCAGGATGTGCATATAGCGAGGCACCGTAGCATTTATCACACGCGCAATGATCAATTCTCTGCTCCCAACTTGCCGTGTCACCGAAATGCGTCAGCAAACGCTTGGTTATTGATCGAATGATAAAACCCAGAAATGGGGTGATTACCCTTGCTGATTTCACCCTCTAAACATAGAAAAACGTTCATGCAAAATTATGAGCGTGATATTCGATACCGAATTGTTAGAATTCATGCAAGAATACATAGTGTTACAACAGGAAACTTTTTAAATTCGATTTCATAGTGAAGCATGTCAACTGAAGCCCTTGGCACATTCCCTTGGAAAGCTGGAATTCCAAGGGGTTTCTTTGGTTTCAGGAGTAAATACTGTATATAGCTAAAAACAAAATTTATTGAATATATCTATTACCTGCTGAAAAAATCTCTATCTCACACAGCAGAAAAGTTATTAGCCTCAGAAAACCATCGCGATCGGGCCATGTCGTGTCGGGCAGCTCATTTCTCAGCTGAACGTAGAGTGAACATCGCTTAGCTCGTTGCACTCGCTCGTTCACAGCTACACTTGCGAAACTGATGACGCCACATGGGCACTAACGCCCACCGTCCATATTGAATACATATTAGGACTATTCATTAAGGCTGGTGTGATGATACTGGCGGGGGATTCTCCTTGAGTTTTGTGAATGATTTGTTGAGCCTGTATTAAAGAAAGCAGGATTCGTATAATGCTCCTTGCCCCCGCCTCACCTCAACTTCGCGTCCTTTCACACAGCAGTCCTACATCCTTACCACTTGAAAACCTCGAACTCGTACCCCAACGCCATTAAACTGATATCGCTCCGAGTGTTAATGTAAACCTTGGAGTGCTTCATTCGCTCTCTCTCTCTCTCTCTCTCTCTCTCTCTCTCTCTCTCTCTCTCTCTCATACCGGTTAGTCCAGTCTGGGGTCCTGTCTGTCCTTGTGAGCGAGTCCAATGATTGTACACTCCCTCCCTTCACTACCCTCACACGGGTTGCCTAACAGTACTTGTCTGCCTGTCTGTCTCTGTCTGTCTGTCTGCTCTCTCTCTCATTCTCTGTCCGTCCCTGTCTCTCTTCCACCTCTCTATAGGCACTATGTTTGCGGGAAAGTCTCTCTCTCTCTCTCTCTCTCTCATACCCGTCTACCTGGTATTCCTATCCAATAATACCAGTTCTTCCTTCATTATCTTCCTATCTTAATACCAATCCAGTCGTCCCTGTCCAATTCACCTTCAGTACCTGTCCGGTAATGTCTACCTGTCTCAATTAAAGAGAGAGAGAGAGAGAGAGAGAGAGAGAATGTTAGCTTGTTAATTGCAAGCATGCGTGCCAACAAGGACATGCCGCACTCAATTAATACTCTCTCTCTCTCTCTCTCTCTCATCTAGTCGACTATCGCTTACTTCCTGCTTAACATTCATTCCTCTTCAGAACGACTACCTCTTTATCTACCCCTATCACCTGTGGTAATATTTGTGATTTATTTTTCACATTAAATTCTACCTACTTGTGAGCTTACTACCTATTTTTCCCCCTTCTACCTACCTACTTACCATCCTACCTACCTACTTACCTACTACCTACCTACGTGCCTACCTACCTATCTACCTGAATTATAAGTCACACTGATCCACATTCTCTCTCTCTCTCTCTCTCTCTCTCTCTCTCTCTCTCTCTCTCTCTCTCTCTCTCTCTCTCTCTCTCTCTCTCTCTCTCTCTCTTTCTTGCCCCAACACTTTACTAAAGGTCACTTGGCGGAGGACCTCTCTCCCTCTCTCTCTCTCTCCTACCCTCCCTTTCCCTCCCCTCCAAAATTCCCTCCAATCCTTTCTCTCACCTACCACCTAACCTCTCTCTCTCTCTCTCTCTCTCTCTCTCTCTCTCTCTCTCTCTCTCTCTCTCTCTCTCTCTTTCGCTCTATTGATCCGAAAATAAATAAATAATAACAATACAGGTGAGGTTAATAAGAATACAGGAAAGGTAACACAAGCCCTGAATATCAAGGTCTACTTTAACGTCCGCACAAGGCCGAATTACTGTACTTCTTTCTCTCACTAAGATACAAAAAAGCACACACACACACACACACACACACACACACACACACACTGGCCGGATTTTTAATGAAGTCATCAGAGTATGTTTGTTCTAGATCCATCTCTCTCTCTCTCTCTCTCTCTCTCTCTCTCTCTCTCTCTCTCTCGTATACATACCCACTCATCGAAATACACTTTACATCCCGGTATACACACGACCTCGAAACACATACACGTACATACATATACACTCATTAACAAATACATAATATACAGTACAGTACACTCACCGACTTGAGAGAGAGAGAGAGAGAGTCACACCTGATTTCCTACTTTCTCTTCGCCTCCTGCTGGCTCCTTCACTCCACCTGCCTCTCTCTCTCTCTCTCTCTCCCTCTCTTGTGTTGTAAGGCTCACTCTACTCTCATCCTACCCGACTCTTCATTTTCCTTTCTACCTCACTCACCCACCTGCCTACCTTATTCCCTTCATCTACATGTCTACTTCACCTACCACGTGCTCAGTCTTACACGTGCCACATCTACCAACACGTGCTTTATCTATCGTATGTCCCATCCATAAACACGTGCTTATTATTCCACGTGCCCCATTTATGAACACGTGCTTGATCTACCACGTGCCACATCAATCAACACGTGCATCTGCCACCTGTCTTCTGCACTCGCCTTTTACCTGCCACAGTTACAACGTTTAACACATTTTTATTGTCTACGTAGATCAATTGCAGTCTACCACAATCACCTACAAAGTCTACCACAAGTACCACCTTTGCACCAGAAATACTACCACAATCACCAACCACCAACCACAATCACCTGTCAACCACAGTTATCTGCTACCTATCCCACGGTCTATTCGTTACCTTCAGTCTACCACCATCCCCACGACAACTTCACCACAATTACGTAAAGCACACTGATTACACACTCCCTGGGGTTGGCGGTAACAGACAACTCTCACATACTAGATGCCTGTGGACGTGGCCATGGACAGGCACACACGCACATGCAAACCTTCAGTAACACACACAGGTGCACATATAAATCGTATCCTAAAAACTTTCACAAACAGATGTGCTCTTAGACATACACAAACGCTACAAACTTACACACACACACACACACACACACACACACACACACACACACACACACACACACACACACACACACACACATTAACACACGTCCACGAACAAAAACACATGACACCAAGTATGTGAAGACACGCTCATGAAACCAACAACTACATATTGTAATACACACACACACACACACACACACACACACACACACACACACACACACACACACACACACACACACACACATTGTCTCCGTAATGGGTGTTGAGCAGGGCGGTTGGTTAATGATTGCCAGCGGTATTATGACGTCATTCGAGTCGCTCACGTAAAGTGTCGCACGTCATTAATCTTGAGAGAGAGAGAGAGAGAGAGAGAGAGAGAGAGAGAGAGAGAGAGAGAGAGAATTAAAGGGTACAGGTTGTTACTTCACAGATAATTGTCTAATACAAACATAAGCACACAAAACTACACACACACACACACACACACACACACACACACACACACACACACACACATGACGTCACGTAGCCTCAATTTTGTCAAGAATGAGGTTAAACTCACAGCAGACTCTCACACCAGTCCTTCAAATCACACCACCACCAGCAACACCACCACCACCACACCCTCAACACTACACCACCACCACATTCTCACACCACCACCACCACACTCTCACGACACCACTACATTCAGGCAACACGACATCACGCCTTCACACCACCATCATCACCATAATCTCCATTACCACATCTCACCGGTAAACCATATTCTTACATCACCAACACCACAACGTCGCAACACCACCACCGTCACCACATCCCTTACACCATTCCACTTCTTACACGATCATCACACCCCCACAACGCTACAGCACATCTCCACACGATTAACACCACACCTCACAACACCACACACCCCTTCCGCTCGTGAACAGCTTTCCTAAACTTTATAAAAAAAAAATTTCTAACCTTCTTCAGAAAAAAAATAAAGGAAGTCATCGGGTTGAAGGGAATAACATCTCACCTCGTATCACTATCACACTGTCATCATCTAAACTCTTAACAACACTATTTCACCTCCCTTCAACACAACTGTGCAATACAACACCCTGACACACCCTTTCCCATCCCCCTTCCCACCCTACGACTCCTTCATTCCCACAAACACACCCTTTTACTCCCACCAACACGCACTCCCACTTACACATTCCTAATCGCACCAAAATCACATCGTGAAATATGATGGAGGGTTAGGGAAGGGATGAAATGAGATGTGAAGTGTTGAGCTGTGAGAAGGGTGGGATAGACAGGAGGCTACGTTGTGTGTGTGTGTGTGTGTGTGTGTGTGTGTGTGTGTGTGTGTGTGTGTGTGTGTGTGTGTGTGTGTGTGTGTGTGTGTGTGTGTGTGTTGTCGAGGTTATTGTGCAACTCCATCATACTTACATCACTCCTGCAACTCCACCCTTCGTCTTCCGTCTCCTCTACTCACCTCCAGCTCTCTCTCTCTCTCTCTCTCTCTCTCTCTCTCTCTGACTTCTTACCTTTAACCCGCTGCTACTTTCTCCTCTCTCGCATCTGGAAAGCTTTATCTGAATCTAATATAAGACCAGTTTCTGTTACTGTTCTCTCCACACTGTTATTTGTTTTCTTTATTACAAAACCAACTTTCAAGATACAGAATTTAGGAGAGAGATTATTTAGAAGTCAAACTTCCATTTTGACTTTGTATTTATTGTGACATTTAAATATATAGTTCAATAATTATTTGTAACAGTGACTTATTAGGTTGGAAATAATTTTTGTTTCTATTCATACGAACAACTGAACTTTCATTCAAGCAAAGCCATCATCATCACATCTACCATCATCACCACACCACAACCAAAATCATCCCATCTTCACAACCACACCTACCTTCACAGCCACACCACTAACCACCACACCTGCCCTCATAACCACACCACTATCCCACACCACTTACCACCACACCTGCCCTCATAACCACACCACTATCCCACACCACTTACCACCACACCTGCCCTCATAACCACACCACTATCCCTCACACCTACCACCACTACTGCATCATCACCATACCACCCACTATCACCACACCGTCACAGTAACACACCACCGTATCATTCTCCCTCCTATAAACTATCACACTCTCTCTGCTTCGTCACAGTTCCGTTATCACCCTTTCAAGGTCTAGCATACCATTACCTCACCCTTCCCCCTACCACCACACCCTCATTTTCCACCAACACCACACCTACCACCACCAACTCAAAAACACTAGAATGACGGCCTTGGCTTCTGCACTGGCACGAAACTTCCAAAGGTGACTAGAATATTTTTGATCACGTATTATTATCAGAGGCGAGGTTCAGTGTTTCTCCTAGGGCAGTCTTAAGTTAGGGCCTCTACACTTCGATAAGAGGAGGGTTTGCCTGTGTGTGTGTGTGTGTGTGTGTGTGTGTGTGTGTGTGTGTGTGTGTGTGTGTGTGTGTGTGTGTGTGTGTGTGTGTGTGTGTGTGTGTGTGTGTGTGTGTGTGTGTGTGTGTGTGTGTGTGTGTGTGTGTGTGTGCGCTTTCCTCTATTTAATCTCCGACTTCCCTAACCCCTCTCTTTCTCCTTCTCCTCAGGGCCTACAAGCGCTGCAATGCCCCCACGGCCTCTCCTTCGACCTCAACCTGCAGACCTGCCAGTGGAACGATCAGGTCAAGAACTGCGGAGAGAAGGTCAAGAAGAAGAAGGTGAAGCCTCTCCTGCAGACCATCGAGCCTCTCTGCCAGGTGAGTGTTGCACGAAATATAGTCAAAACACACACACACACACACACACACACACACACACACACACACACACACACACACACACACACACACACACACACACACACACACACATAACCTACAGTAAAAGACTCTCGCCAAATTCGTGAGACCGACTACAAACTTCACGAAATAATTTACTAAAACGTGTAAAAACAAATGACTCAGAGATTTAGCTGCAGCGACTCCGGCAGATCCCTTTGAGTCATCTCGGTGAGGAAATAACACAAGAGTCATCTGAATTACTGTGATGAAATATAATGATAGTGAGGACATCCATGGTAAAAAAAAAAAAAAAAAAGTAATTATGACTCAGTGGTCATGAACACAGTCGTCTATATTATTAATATGGACGGGGTAGGGGTGAGAAGTTAAGGGAGGAGGGGTTAAGGGGGGAGGGGAGAATAATGCTTACTTCCTCAATCAAGTCTCTTGCAAGCCGCATAAGACAGTCACCGAGAAAAATTTCAAGGCCGTTCTTGGGAACTCAAACTCAGTCGGTAATACGAATACAACAAACAGCAACAACAATAACTACTATTAGCATTACTACTATTACTACTACCACTACTACTACTACTACTATATAAATCCCGTACTGAAAAATCCGCAAGTTCATTCTCGCTTGAGATTTTTCTGAGCCACGGACGCCAGACAAAGCTCAATGTCTCGCCTCACTGGTCACCTTACTTAAAAATATAAAAGAAAAAAAAATACATAAAAGAAATAGCGGATGAGTATTGTAACATGAGTAAAAGATGATGCACAATGTAGTCGTGTTACTGAAAAATAATAAAAAATGAATGAGGTGGTGGGTAAAAAAAAATCTGACAACAAAATGAAGTGATGCGTCATATAACGAAAAAAAGGGTTAGCCGCTGAGTAATAAATGAGTTTGTTGGTAGGTTATGCAGATAAAGTAATGAGGCAAAAAAAAAAATAAATAAAATATAATTGAGGTGGGTGATGAGTGAATGCAGATCGGTGGCGGTAAGAAGCATTGAGTAAGACACTGAGAAACACCCTCCATTTATTCCCTTACTAGCATGACATTTTTATTTATTTATTTATTTATATATTTGTTCACTCATTTGATATTCCTGTTCCTGGCTGGCGATAAAACACTATTCATTTTTACGGAGGTCCTCTCGTAGTGAAGGGACTAGAAATAACTCCAATAAATCCAGGTACAGACAGCCCTAGCATGTATTCAATATGGACGGTGGGTATCAGCGCCGAAGTGGTGACATGTGGAGGTGTATTGTTGGTAGGAGGACCGCTAGGCCTTAAGGGACAGGCTCTTAAGCGGAAACATTAAAAAACAATGTTTTCAAAATTGCCAATGTAACCGTCTGGCGCTAGTTAGGGAAAACAGAGATTGACAGGTCCTCCTCGAGGCTTATGTAAGAGAGTAAAAATTGAAAAAGTAAAGAGTGAGGACCTGAAAGAATGTGAGCGAGACATACCGAGCGAGTGAGTGAGTGAGTGAGAAAAAACAAAGTCAGGATAAGACGAGGGGAGTGAGTGTGCGTGACTGCCATGAGTGATTAAACCATTACTGCCTGAAATTGATACACATGGCGTTTCGCAGGGGTGGTTTCTAGCGTACCGCCCTTCGCTTACAGGCTCATCGGTCCTAGCTTGATTGCCCTCTCCCTCATCAACTTTTAAATATCCGAGTGTCCCGGTGTGTCGTTAGGCGGTAAAGGGTTTAGTCTGGTAAAGGCAGGGCTGAGAAACACTGCAGGAATCACAGTAGGTAAATGCGAATAAAAGCAACTGACTATTTAAATCTGCAAAAGCAAGTGAGTAAGAGAGACAGGGTGAATATGAGTGAAAATGACTGAATGAGCGAGAGACAGGGTAAATATGAGGGAGTGAGCGAGGAAGAGAGAGGGTGAATATGAATAAATGTGAGTGAGGAAGAGAGACAAGGTGAATATGAGTAAAAGTGAGTGAGTGAGCAAGGCAGAGTAAACATGACACCCGCCGTTCCTTCTTGCCCCTACAGGAAAACTTCTTGGCCTGCGGTGACGGTACGTGTATGGACCGCCAGCTCTTCTGTGACGGAAAGCCAGACTGCAGCGATCTGTCCGACGAGAATGCTTGCGGTACGTTTCAGTGCATTTATCTATCTATCTGTCTATCTAACCGCGCATCTACTTTTCTTGTACTTCCGCCTCTACCTCTGCATCTAACAACCCTTCTCCTAACAACTCTACCTCTACTTCTTATTTTGGCTTATACATTCCTTCCATCAACGATACACACAGTGAACAACAATCATCTTTCCGCCATTTGTAGCAGTAATAGTTGTGGCCTCAGACTCAGCTAAGCGTGAACCCGACAGACTCAAGCTTGACGTTATCCTCAGTCTACATCCCCCTTTCAATGGCTAGGGAGTTTACCGAGAGGCCTTTGTATAACTGGGCAGTGAAGTAAGCCGGCTATTTCTGCACCACCACGCGAAGGCACCCCCCCTCTCAAGCACCCATACTAATTGTGAAGCAGTAATACATTTCTCCGTAGAGCCACAGAAATGTAAAGCACTCCATATTTTCAGTCGCCATCAATCATTCATGTACAGAGCCTCGCATACTCATCAGTTTCCACTCACTGTCACTGGCTCATCTATCCACAAGGACACATGTTCAGTGACCCACACCACTTCCTCCTGACCTCTTTAGTCATCACCGGTATCTCTATCATCTTTTCCAAGTTCCACCATTATTCTAGCAGTATTTGTATATTTCTTTGCGGTTTCCCAGTTGCTATTCTTTTTTAATGTAGCGACTCTGCAACACCTACTGAAGGCAACGTTAGCTACATTTAATAACTTCTGAGCATAAATTAGCTTTTCATCAAACACCTTCTGAAACAAAGTTAACTAATGCACATTTAACACTTTCCAAACGCTAATTTAGTTATATTTAAGAATTTGGTTGTGTCTCCCCCCAAACAGACGTGGACAATGACCCCAACAGCGCCCCACCCTGCAACCAGGACGAGTGCCGTCTCCCTGACTGCTTCTGCTACCACAGCGGCAACGAGGTCAGTAGCACTCGGGTCGTTTCAGTCCACCGTTAACAGTCATGGGCAGGGAGGTGTACGGTTACAAGCAGGATGCAAGTAATACAAACGCCAAAGATAGTCTGAGTAAAATTTCATAGTCAAGAACCTGTAACTGGTTTTAAGGTTTTTGCAAAGATGTTCCGCTCCCTTGCCCCTGATTGGCTTATATTTTTCACGCTATTGCTATTAGTTTCTATTGGTACTGAACAGAACAAAGCGATAATCCCACTAAAAAACGTAGCTCTGGTAACACTCTCACACCAACATTCACTCAATCGTCGCCCAGCACTCAAGTTCTGCGTATGACCCAATTTCGCCATGTTAAGATAAACAGACCACACTACTTACACCATAATTACCCGCCACATAATTCCCGGTTCATCTCCACCCCACAAATACTACCTCAACCTACATAATTCACATGGCTATTCCCTGTTCTTCTCGTCCCCCGCCACAGATCCCCCACAACATGCCGATACAGGAGGTTCCCCAGATGATCACCATCACCTTCGACGACGCCATCAACAACAACAACATGGACCTGTACCAGCTGATCTTCGACGCCCGCTTAAACCCCAACCAGTGCTCCATCAAGTCCACCTTCTTCGTCTCCCACAAGTACACCAACTACTCCGCCGTACAGGAGATGCATAGACTCGGCCATGAGATTGCTGTACACTCCATCAGGTGGGTAACAGTGGAGGCAGACAGGATAGAGGGAGGGAGGGAAGAGTAGACAGGAAGGAGGAAAGAAGACATGAAGATGGAGGAAGGGTGGGAAGAAGAGACAGGAAGGATGGAGGGAGGGAGGGCAGAAGAGACAGGAAGGATGGAGGGAGGGAGGGAAGAAGAGACAGGAGGGATAAAAGATGGGGCTGACAGTGGTGGTATGAAAAAATGAGGAAGAGAGATAGGGGGGAGAGATGAAGAGATGGATGAGAGGGAAATAAAAGGGAGGGGAAAGAGATACGGCATAATGGAAAATAAAGCAGATGAGAGAGAGAGAGAGAGAGAGAGAGTATTTTATTTACCTTTCTCCTAGACTAACGAGCGAGTCTGTTTTTCCTTTCTTTCAGCCACAACGACAGCGAATCCTTCTGGACGGAGGCCACGGAGGATCAGTGGGAGCAGGAGATGGCCGGGGCTCGCGTCATCGTCGACCGTTTCGCCAACATCACCGACAACTCCGTCATCGGTGTGCGCGCTCCCTACCTGCGCGTGGGCGGCAACAACCAGTTCAAGATGATGGAGAACAACGCCTTCCTCTACGACTCCACCATCACCGCCCCCCTGCAGAACCCTCCCCTGTGGCCCTACACGCTGTACTACCGCATGCCCCACGTCTGCCACGGTAACATGCAGGTCTGCCCCACCCGCTCCTTCGCCGTGTGGGAGATGGTCATGAACGAGCTGGACCGCCGTGAGGACCCCGATGTTGAAGCTCCTCTGCCAGGCTGCGCTATGGTTGACTCGTGCTTCTCCAGCAAGCCCACCGCGGACCGCTTCTACCGCTTCCTGCAGAACAACTTCGACCGCCACTACCTCACCAACAGAGCTCCCCTCGGCCTCTGCTTCCATTCCGCCTTCCTCAAGAACGATCCTGAGATCCTGGACACCTTCCTGTACTGGCTGGACGAGACCCTGGCCAACCACGACGACGTGTACTTCCTGACGATGACCCAGGTGATTCAGTGGATGCAGGACCCACGCCCCATCTCCCAGCTGAAGAACTACGACCCCTGGAAGGACAAGTGTGTGGTGCAGCAGGGACAACCATACTGCTTCGGCGGCACCAACTGCGAACTGAACACCGATGAGCTCCCCGGCGAGACCCTGCGCCTGAACACCTGCATGCGCTGCCCCAACAAGTACCCCTGGCTCAAGGATCCACTGGGAGAGGGATACTTCTAGACGCTTTATAAACACACAAAACACAAACACACATACAGAGATTAAAAAAAAAAAAAAAACATAACAACTAGACGTACTGTACTTTGCTTGCTGCCGTCCACCTCTTCTCCAAAAATTTGTAGTAACATTCAACCTTTTCCTCCTCACTCTGTTGTCCCCCCCCACCCCCACCCCCACTCACTCACCTTGCCTCACCTTCACCTCAGCCCCCCATCTTTCCCTCCCTCCCCTCCCTCTCTTCCTTCATTTCCTCCCTCCCTCCCTCCCTTCCTTCTACAAGACGTGCAGCTTCATCCCTGTATATATTGTTTTATAATTTGTAAATGCCTGTGTCAAGTGGTCGTGCCCTCAGCCCCAGACCGTCACCCTCACTCGGCATATCCCCCTGATCCCCCCCTCCCTACCAGGTCAAGGCAGGTCATGGGGGGGTGGATGAAAGGTCAGGTGCTCCTCCCGGGTGACATGTGACGACCTCATTTTCCATATTTATTGTGGCTGGAGGTGACCCCGTGTTCTACTGCCCCCGTCCCACCCCGCCCTTTCGCTCGACCCCCCTCCCCCGACCCACTCCTCCAGTACTTAGTGAGTGGGTGGATGGGTGGGTCAGTCAGCAATACTTTACTGACTGGATGAACTGATGGGGAAGTGAATGGGTAGGAATACAGAGAGCGAGAGACAGCAATTTGTCAAGTTTACTTTTTACAAACTGGAAGAACGGATAAAGGGAAGTGAGAAGAGGTGAAAGAAGAGAGACAGGGAAAGGAGAGGGATGATGGAAATAAGGGAAAAAAGAGTTAACAGATAACAGGGAGGTGACAGGAATTGAGGGAATGTTAAAGGATGAAAATGGATGCTGGAAAGACAGGAAATTTAGAAAGACTAGGAGTGAGGGGTGAAGGAGAGATGAAAAAAAAAAAAAATGGCACAAGATTAACGAAGTGAAAGGAGCTAAGGAGAATGAGGGACAACAGGGACGAAAAAAGTGGCAGAGAGAGGTAGAGGAGCGAAGGGGCGGGGGGGCATAGAACCAGGGTGTGTGTGTGTGTGTATGTGTGTGTGTCGACAAGCAGCGGCCACACCGAAGAGGGTCAACATAGCTGTGATCATCGTCTAGAGTAAACAAAACATGCCCTCGACTTTGTTTGTACCTTCCTTATTACGTTTCATGTTACCCAATAAAGAAAAAAACATTACTCCTACGTAGCTCTTTTTATTTTCTCGTATCCTTGCTTTGCTATTTCCCGAAACTACTACGCCAAGGGTAAAAACATCAATGGAAAACTCCCGTCTGAGTGAAGGTAAGGTACTTTGCACAGGACCGAATACTCAAGACATAGCTGGAGTTTTTTGATCATGTACTGTTCTACGCCACGGTACTGTAGCCTCCAGCACTTGCAAGAGATGATATAGGACTGAGGATATTCCTATATAAGTTGTTGTGACTCGGTGGTTAACGCACTCGTCTAGCGATGCGTGTGCTTCGAGTTTCGGCCTCAAACCCACACCACGGAGGACATTTAAAATGGGTGATTGTCGGGTGTCGTTTCTGTAGCTTGTATATATTCACACCCTGACACGTACACAAACACAGCCATTACAACACATCAAACTTCACATGCATCACTCTTCCTACGGACAAACCATCTCCATTCGTGTTTCGGCAGCATGGGGATGGGTTAAGTCTGGCTATCACTCTCCTGACGAGAAAGTCCTTGCATTGCTGTGGACCTAAAGAGTCTATCACACACACACACACACACACACACACACACACACACACACACACAAAGAAAGAGAGAGCGAGAGAGAGAGAGAGAGAGAGAGAGAGAGAGATTTGGAAACCAGATGAAGGTAGAGATAAAGAACTAAAGGAAAAAAAATAAAGAGAGAATGAAGGTGAGGAGGACTGGGAAGGGGGGGGGGGGCACAGGAAGGAAAGGAGCGGGAAGGGGAAGCAGAGAGAAGAGGAGAGTGAGAACTGAAATACAACACGGATATCATGTTTTCTTTCTTAAATTACGAAACGTATAATCGATATTCTACCACAGTGTCTAGATATATTTTTTCACCCCTGTCTTTCTCCAATATAATTTTTTTCGTTTTTACTATTTCCTACCCCCTATTTAATGTTTTTGTTTTCCTTCTTGCTTTCCTTTATCTTTCTCTCGTTTCGTTCATCCCTCCTTCTTTCCTCCATCCCATCTTCGTTTCTCTTTTTCTTCTCCTCGACCTCACTCCTTATTCTTTCTTCGTGCTTTCCTCTATCTTTCCCTCTCTTCCTTCATCTCATCCTCCTTTCCTCCATCTCTCCTCCTTTCCTCCCTTACACCTTTCTCCGTCCCTATTTTCATTTCCTTCATCTCACATTTTCCAATCTTCATCTTCCTGTTCTTTATATCAGTCCTTCCTTTCTCCTTGACTCTATTATTTCCTTCCTTTCCTTCCTTCCGTTCCTTTTTGCTTCCTTTCTCTCCTCCATTCACTTTCATCTCCCTGCATCCTTTCTCTTCGTTCCTATGTATATAATTTCTACTCGTAAAAAATATTCCTTTTCCCCTCGCTACGAGATGCTTCCCAATAAGATATATGTATTAATATCATGGAAGCTAGAATGAAGGGACAGAGTTAGAGAGAGAGAGAGAGAGAGAGAGAGAGAGAGAGAGAGAGAGAGAGAGAGAGAGAGTGAGAGAGAGAGAGAGAGGAAAAGCAGTTTATCAAAAAAGTAAAAGTTGGAGAAAAAGTGAAAGGCCCTCCCACAAAGGAGAGAAACTGCGATACTGAAGATAAAAATAGGGAGAAAGGTGGTGGTGAGAGAGAGAGAGAGAGAGAGAGAGAGAGAGAGAGAGAAAGAGAGAGAGAGAGGAGGGCGAACAAAGGCAGGATAAAAGAAGGGGAAAAAGACTTTAAGAAAGAGCAAGAATAAAAGAGGAGAAAGGGTGGTGTGTGTGTGTGTGTGTGTGTGTGTGTGTGTGTGTGTGTGTGTGTGTGTGTGTGTGTGTGTGTGTGTGTGTGTGTGTGTGTGTGTGTGTGTGTGTGTGTGTGTGTGTGTGTGTACCGGTAGTCAACATACATTTACCCTGGCCAAACGAAATATTTACTCTGTCAGGCAGGGGTCCCCAGATTAAAAAAAAAAAAAAAAAAATCTGACAACGGAAAATACACCAAGAAATACCGATAAATAACTTGATAAATAAATAACTAAATAAATAAATAAAATAAGAAAGTGGCGCCTCTGTCCTAACAATCCTTACTATTATCCTCTCTTCAAATACCGACATGAAAATTTTATCCAGCGTAGACTAATCAGGATAATTTTTTTTTTTCAATAATTACTTTTTGGCCAGAATTTCTCTGGCTATTTAAAGTGGATCAATCGCAAACCACTGCCCTGTTGCATCGGATGACGTCACCGGTGAAGGGCGGTATACGTAAACCTTGCAACACCGTATTTAAATGAGGCTTTTTACTTGCAACAGATCGGGGGGTTTAAGGTGTAAATATCAGACTTTTACCGAGTGTATTATATCAGGCCTTAACCTCCTCGCTCTACAAATTCCTTTAAGTTTAATCAATAGAATTCCTCTCAAAATCGCGTGGACGTAGCGAGAATGAAAACCACGCCATCCTGGGCTATCTCCTTCCAGCCCATGACGCGTATGACTATCCTGTTCTTGCTACCTCCAGACGATTTTCTTCAGCTTAGGGGATATCTCTTGTAGGCAATGGGTTAATGAAGGCTGTACCTAACCCCACAGGCTCAAAAATAGATCCCGTCAACTGAATAAAGAGGCTTGGAAGCAGCAAGAAAAAAAAAATGTAAAAGAAGTGAAGGGAGGAATGGAAACAGTTTCATATCCCCTTCCTTCTCGATATCTTTCCTTAGCTGAATGAAATTATTTGGCGACAGTAAAAATACATAAATAAATAGACAGACAGACAGACAGATGAACAGACAGATACATATGTAGACAGACAGATATAGATAAAATAAGTCAATATAAACAGAGGTTATATGGAAAGAGTGAAACTATATCCACAATTCTTTCTTTCGTTACAGCCTACCTAGTGATATAGAAAGTAAAGTTTAGGAGACTTGCCGGGGGAGAGAATACTGTTTTTATTTGGGCACATGTAAAAATAAATAGATAAATAAATAGATAAATAAATAGATAAATCCAAAAATAGATGTGATACTAGTCTTCTGGTTCGACAGCGGCCTAGTTTATAAAAAAGGTAGTGGTGATACTAGAGTAGTGATAGGCTGCATCTTAACTCACTCACTCTCTCTCTCTCTCTCTCTCTCTCTCTCTCTCTCTTTGTACTTCACCTCCACCTTCCTCCAAGTCAATTCTCCCCTCCCCCTACACTTCTCCCTCCCTTCCTCCCTCCATCTCTCCGACACTTTCCTCCCCCCTCCACCCTAAAACTGGACGCAACCCGGATATAAGAGCGCCCCCGTGACTCCTCGCTAAACCAGGCTTGTGTTGTGGTGGCGCCGGTAGACAGACAGAGAGACACAGTTAGATATATAGATAGATAAATATAAAGATACACAGACAGACAGATAGACAGGTATAGACAGATCGAGACTGACAGACAGACAGAAATAAACAGAGACAGACAGATGGACAGACAGACAAAGTGACAGAGAGAGATAAACAGATAGACAGACAGAGAGACAGATAAACAGATAGATAAATATGGACGAATAGATAGACACAGACAGGTCGACAACCTGACAAACAGACATAGGTACGTATGTAGGCAAGAAGACAGGCAGATATACAAGCAGGTAGGCAGCAGAGCAGGTAGAGAGAGAGAGAGAGAGAGAGAGAGAGAGAATAACGAAGGGGTCAGGGAAGGTCAAAGTGAAAAACAATACATTTCTTATTCATAATGACGCCTTCAAAGTTTATACAAATGAAAAAATAAATAAAGTTGATTTATATATACATATATATATATATATATATATATATATATATATATATATATATATATATATATATATATATATATATATATAAAACCAAGAGAACAGGCAGACCAAAAAAAAAAAAAAAAAAAGAAAGAAGAAAGCAAACGAGATTACATAAAAAAAAAAGTAATAATCTGCTCTGTGAAGAATGAGGAAGTGCACTAGTTTCAGAGAGAGAGAGAGAGAGAGAGAGAGAGAGAGAGAGAGAGAGAGAGAGAGATTCAAAGTTACACAGATACACAGACCGCACAGACTTTACCCTCCCTCGCCCTTAAAAACCTTCCAGCCATAAGCCGTACAGGAAAATAGAAACAGCGTCCTTTGGGAGTCAAATACCTGAAGTAAATATCACGAAAACACAAGAAAACAATAATGAGTGACGTGTGCGTTTTTGCAATCTTAAAATGAAGATACCCTATTTAATGAACATGGCTCATTTTATTTATCTATTAAATTTCGATATGAATTAATATATAGAGGCCAATTATCTTCCTTCACCCTTAATCTACATAAATTATTCTTTAAGACACGAAAATTACAATAATGCTCTGATTCACAGCCATCAACTGACAAACGGCAATTTATACGTATATTTTGTGTGTGTGTGTGTGTGTGTGTGTGTGTGTGTGTGTGTGTGTGTGTGTGTGTGTGTGTGTGTGTGTGTGTGTGTGTGTGTGTGTGTGTGTGTGTGTGTGGAGATTTCAACTACTGGCAACTCACACCGGGGCTAACCCTCATCTTCTACAATGTCACTGGTAAAAGAAGATGCTGTGTTATCTTGAACTCGACGGCCATTACCCCCTTGAGGGACGCTGAGTGGCCATTTTGAAGGAGTTCCAACTTTACAGCGCTAAATAATCGTGTAATACATTTAAACCATCAAATTAAATTAACTTGCACCTTCATTCACCCAGCCGATTTTCATACCTCCTTTAAGCTCATTAACATGGAATTAATCTGGTTGTCTTTCTCTAAACGGCTTTCAATTTGATGATTTTCTTTCGGAGTGAATCCCAAAACTGGACAGTATAATGTAAGTGTGATCTGACTAAAACTTTAAACTGTCAATAAAATATTTCATCACTCGTAGATGTGAAGCGTCTGTTAATTCTGGCATTCAGTTTCACTTCTTCACTACCAAACTGATGAAACAATGCTAAGCTTAATGAAACACGAATTCCAAGGTTCCAAACACAATGAGTTGCATTTATCTTCCGCATTTCATACTCATACTTTCTGTTTAGACTTCCAACATGCAAAACCCCGTTTATTTTTAAAGATGACAAAGAGAGGAAGGAAATCTATCTATCTATCTATATACCTAGGCTGCTTCCCCCAAGGAAAGGGAGGTAGCCGAGACAGGACGACTCACTCTCCATTTACTCATCCATTCAAACACATTCATTCGCATCTTAGCCCCAAAGGGGAGAACGGACAGATCCTCACCGCATCACACCGCACAAGGGTCAACTGCGCAATGCAATCGGAAGGAAATAAAAAATAATAATAATAATAATAATAATAATCCATACATTTACATAAAACGGCATCGGCCACATTATACACCACTCAATTCATTTGTTCAAACAGTGGACTGCATAGATCCCAACACCCAACCCTGGAGAACCCCACTGGCGACGGTCATTCAAGGTGAAGATGCGCCTTTTTAAGTTGTTCTCTTCCCCGTCAGTTAAAACAGTTAGTTCTACAATTTCCAGTTATTTTCCAGCCACTTCGATTTACCCATTAATTCTTTATGGGCTGCCTTATCAACTGCATTCAGAAATAGACATATGCAAAATTACCAGTTCCTCTTTCACCATTAACATAAACCATTTGATTTTGTCCATAACTGATGTGAGACTAACTCCTTTGTGATTCTCTCTGTCTCTGTCTATCTGTCTGTCTGTCTGTCTCTCTCTCTCTCTTCCTTTCCCTTTATAAAACTGGTAAAACTGTCGCCTTATTCCAATCCTACGAAATCATCCCATGTGAAATGCGACTAACTGAAAACCAAGTATGACGCTTCCCTACCTTGTCCTTAACATTATTTACCAACTTCAGGGTATCATTTCTGGCCCTGGAGTTTTATTAACATTCATTTTATCAACCTCCCCTAATGCTGCCTCCTCGATATCAATTAAGCTTCTGATCTCGGTCGATATACGAGTCAGGACTTGGTTAAATTTATCATCTGGAGAGAAAATGTTGATAAAAATACAATAATAGTATCCCCATTACCTTTATTATCGGCCTCTATTACCTCACCATTTTCAAGACGTTCAATACAACCTTTAATTTCTTATCTGTCACCTTATCCATCAAATATCTTTGTTTTCTGTTCACATTATTTATTTCAAAGTTTTGTTTTTCAATCTCAAAATTGGTATGTATTTTTTTCCACTGGTTTTCTACAATATCACTTAACAATCTAGCATAACTGAAAGAGAGAGAGAGAGAGAGAGAGAGAGAGAGAGAGAGAGAGAGAAAGAGAGAATCATCTTCCTCGACCTTCCTCCCACTCTCTCCCTAAGCTCTCTCCTCCCACCCCTTCCACCACCATCCTCCTTTCTCTAGAAGCAGGAATGCACTTTCCCTTTTATCCTTTACTTTCTCTCTCTCTCTCTCTCTCTCTCTCTCTCTCTCCCACACACACACACACACACACACACACACACACACACACACACACACTTACTTTCGACACTGTCATCCTTCTACCCACTCTGACTTTGCCATCACTCCCTCTCATTTAGTTCATCACCACCATTATTATTATTATTATTATTATTATTATTATATATGAGGGAGGGGGGGGTGAGTTGAGGGGAGGGGAGTCAAATGGTGGGTGACAGAGTGACTTGGAGGCGTTTTGTCTGCGGCCACCCTTTGCGGGATTAGGGCGTCGGGCTATAGATAGATAGATAGATTATTATTATTGATGTTGTTGCTATTATTATTATCATCATTATTATTATTATTATTATTATTATTATTATTATTATTATTATTATCGTGACAATTCATTCGGTATGGTGTCGTCCAGTTCAGTTTATGCCTACTATGTACAATGGGTCTTGATTTTTGGCTTCCTTTACTTTAACTTTCTTTACAGGGGACAAGTACATGTTCCTCCGCCGGTCTTCATCCCTTCATTATCTACCTCTCATCCTTCATCTCTCCCTGCCTAACTACCTGCCTACCCCCTGCTTAACTTCATGCATACCAAGTTAGTGTCCTTCCTAATTACATACCTGCCTCCCTTCCCAACTTCAAGGGTGCTAAGTTATCTCCCCTCCTAACTTCATGCCTGCCTCCCAGTCTAACTACATGCATACCTCCCTGCCTACCTTCATGCATGCTAAGTTATCACCCACCTAACTACCTGCCTGCCTGCCTACCCGCCTGCTCACAAACCACTGTGCCTTCCCTCATCCCTGACTGTTATTCTGATTGTCCGCTTGAACTTTATGTCTCGCTGTGTGCCTGCTGTCCCTGCTGATGGCCCTCCTGCTTGCTCTCCTGCTGACTTTCTGCCTAACTGCCTGCTTAGTTATCTGACTACTTAGTATTCAGTTCCTCTGCTTATCCCCTTCGGTACGATTTTATTATTATTATTATTATTGTTATTATCATTATTATTATTATTCACAAAACCGCAAAACGACTTAAATTCAGCTTCAGAAGAGACCGCGCCCTCGTAGCTACGGAAATAATCCTATAACGTCGATGGCTGAACATAAGTACTTCGTTTCCCTTCCGGCACACGATTTAATTCACCTACGTAAATGCCCCACTAAATAATGGGTTAATAGTACCTCGATTAACCACTTCACTGCACCGGGAAATTCTTATTTATCTATTTAATTCTGGCTTCAATACCTGGTTTTATCCAAGTGAGAGACAGGTGTATAAATGTTCACCTGTTTGCCTTCCAGTCTTGTTACTTTCATGCAGGAGTCGAGTCTCTCTGCCTCTCTGCCATCCTACCTGCCTGCCTCCTTGCTTTTCTACCTATCTGCCTGCCTGCCGATCTACCTGTCTGCTATTCTGCCTGTCTGCCTGCCTACCATTCTTCCTGCCTGCCGTTCTACCTGTTTACCTTCATGTCATTCCACCTTTTTGCCTCTCTGCCATTCTACCTGTCTGTCTGCCTTCCTCTGTATCTGTCTATCTACCTGCCTGCCACTCTACCTACCTGTCTATCTCTCTGCCCTCCAATCTGCCTGCCTGCCTGCCTGCCTTCCATTCTACCTGCCTGTGTAGCTACCATTTTGTCTGTTTTGTCGTCCCCCTGCCGCCCTGTCATTCCTCACTGTCGACCTGACTACCTGCCTCCCCCTCGCCCCTACCTGCCTCTCCCAGTCTACCTGCCTCCCTCCCATCCCTGCTTGCCACTCCCTACCTTCCACCCCTGCCTGCCACTCCCAGTCTACATGCCTTCCTCCTATCACTGCCTGCCACTCCTTGTCTCTCTGCCTCTCTCCCATCTGCCACTCCCTGTCTACCTGCCTCCTTCCCATCACTGCCTGCCACTCCCAGTCAACCTGTCTCCCCCCCACCCCTGCCTGCCTCTCCCTGTCTACCTGCCTCCCTTCCGCCCCCTGCCTACCTCGCGGACCGTTGCCTCACCTGCAGTCTTCAGATAAAGAAACTGGTTATCATGAAAGTCAAATACAGTCGTGTGTGTGTGTGTGTGTGTGTGTGTGTGTGTGTGTGTGTGTGTGTGTGTGTGTGTGTGTGTGTGTGTGTGTGTGTGTGTGTGTGTGTGTGATGTGAGGTTTATAGGTAAGTTCACTGATATATGTATACCATTTAATAGAACACATTCTGAAAGAGAGAGAGAGAGAGAGAGAGAGACGACTATGTGGAGCAGTGAAAGTGGCAGGAAGAGGAGAAAGAGAAGAAGGAGCAGCAGCAGCGGGCACCCTAACACAACACGCGTGGGGGCAACGAAAGTGAGAGAAAGTGAAAGGTGGGCAGGGTCAGGTGGGCGGGTGAGAGTGACAGTGAAAGTGATGCTGGAAGGGTTAATGGGGAAAATGAGCAGTGATTGACGAAGAGGATGGTTAGAATAATTAAATAACTTGCTGAAGGAAGATGAGGATAGTGATGGTTGGACTGGTAGTGAGAATGATGCACTGTTAGAGGGAGATGCTAGCGAAGGTGATGCTGCCAGTGAGGGTGATATTCTGTGCCAGCCAGGTGTCAAGGAAGAGGACAGTGACTTTCAAGGTGACAGTGAAAAATTATACTTAAGGTTAGGAGAGAACACGAGGTCAGGCAGTAACAGGCGAAGATGACAGCGATGGTGGGACCAGCAGTGAAAATGAAAGTGAAAGGTGAAAAGGACAGACGGCAAACGCAGTGATGATGGCAGTGAAAGTGATGAGGTAGCAGGAAAAAGTTAGTTAAGAAAATGAGGTCGCACGGGACGGTGCTGATGGTGATGGTGGTGGTGGTGGAGTGAGTGAATGGGGAGGTGGTAAGTATGAGAGTAACACACACACACACACACACACACACACACACACACACACACACACACACACACACACACACACACACAGATGCAGTGAAAGTGAAAAATCAAGAGAGCCATCACAGAAGAGTGTTTGGGTGGGAAATAAAACACCCATAAACCCCTTCACTACGAGGTCTTAAAAAACTGAAAAAGTTCCCGGCAGGAAAAAATAAGAAAAAATAAATAAAAAAAACAATGAAGTAAAGGAGTTTTCTGTAACCCCTTCAGTACAAAAATCTGAATGAAATTGTCTACTGGAAAGAAAGAATTTTTAAAGGTCTTTGTATCCACTCTCTCTCTCTCTCTCTCTCTCTCTGATTATTTCTTACCTTATATTTTTTGTACTGAAGGGGTTATGCAATGAAGAAGGTTGGGGGAGAAATTACATTAAAAGAAAGAAGCACTTAAAATATCATCATCATCATCATCACCATCATCATCATCATCATCACCATCACCATCATCACCATCACCACTACCACCATCAATTTCATCATCAACACTACCACCATCATTTTAATCATCACCACCACCATCATCATAATCCCACACCACTTCCCCCCAGACCCCAGATGCACCTAATCCCTGGCAAGATATTAAACAGGAGACACCAGGGCAGGGAATACAGAGGCAGTGAAAGCGTGTGAGCAGTGAAAGCCATGTCAGAACTGAAGGGGAAGAAGTGCTGAATATTTAGTTCACTTGTAGGCCTGTGGGAGTCTGTAAGTAGTTCATTTCTATGGGCTGTTTATCTATCTCTGTAACTATCTGTGTGTCTGTTCAATCATCCATCCATTCATCCATCTGTCTATCTCTCTATCTGTCTATCCATCTACGTCCATCTATTTGTGTGTGCGTGTGTGTGTGACTTCTCGGGATGATAACGATGATAATGACAATCTCTAATGTAATTAGCATATCCTAAGCACTCCATTAGTAGTCAAGACATTTTTAGTAGGCAGGTTCGTCAGTAGTGAGAGTCGAAGAGGCATTACTACCAATTGCCCTGAGAAGCAAATCACTGTCAGGAAACCGCCAGGAAATTGACCTAAAAGCAGTGACCGTGTGCATTAAAAAAAAAAAAAAAAAAAAAAAAAATATCAGTGTCATACTACCCCATATCAGGTGTAGGACTGCTCAGGGATTCAAACCACGGCGACCTACATTCCGAGGGGCGCATTAGACCACTACACCACCCGGCAAAGAATGTTATGTAAAAAAAAAAAAAGGGGGCTTCAGATGTGTGTTACCTGCAGTGAAAACAAGAACGTGAGCGAAAGTGAGTCAGAGGCAGTGAAAATGAACGAAATGTGGTGAAAATGAGTAGAATAGTTAAGAGATTGTGGCAGTGAAAACGGATGAAGGGCGGTGAGAAATGAAGAACTGAAAAACTATGAAGAACAGTGAGAAAGGAGTGAAATGTAAAGGAAGTACATCAGCCACAGTGAAAGTGAGTCGGTGGCGGTGAAAGTGAAAGGGGAAAGCGAAGGTGAGGCTAAAATGTCACCGCCAGTTGATCCCATCCTGCTGACACACACACACACACACATACATACACGCACACACACACGTACACGCATAGTCGTTTTGTGTGTGTGTATGTGTGTGTGTGTGGACTTGGAACTAGTGCTGATATAATTCTAACATAAAACATAAAAGAGAATATTCATCCTTCATTACGACTCTCTCTCTCTCTCCCTCGGCTACACAACCTGGCCTGCACTCGCCATCTCGCCTCAAAGGTCAAGTGATATGGGGAAAGGTCAAGGTTTGGCTCGTTTCTCCCTCTCACCTCACGTAATGCTGTGTGTGTAGGAAGGAAGGAAGGAAGGGAAGGAAAGGAGCGAGAAGGGAAGGGAAGGGAAGGGAGGGGAGAGAGGAAGATGGTAAGGAAAGAAGTAACGAGGTGAGGAAAAATGAAGGAAAGATAAATTGAAGGAAGAATGAAGGAATGAATAACGACTGATTAAATTCGAGAGGGAAAACATGAGTGTTGACATGTAGGAAGATATGCCTGATTGTATGTACCGGTATGTTTGTATGTGTGTGTGTGTATGTACGTATCTAAGACAGGTAGATGCAGTACACACATAAATACACCCATACACAGGTTAGTAAGGGCGTACGCATGGCTGAAGTTAGCAAATGGCAGATGTGTTCGTAGTAAACATGATACACAGATTACAGGTAAGTAGACAGGTAGCAAGGTAGCTAGGTGAGGGACGGTGGTAGACAGGTAGATAAGGAGGTAGGTGAGATGGAAAGGAAGGGGTGGAAGGTATACAGGTAGACGAGTGGGTGGATAGGATAAAGAAAAGGAAGGAGGTAGGTAGATGAGGAGTGTTATCTCGCCTGCTCCGCCCTTCCAATCACCTACTGCCAAGAAATTTAAAATAAAAACAAAACAACAACAGCAACAACGACAACAACAACAACAACAATGACAATAATAATAATAATAATAATAATAATAATGATGATAACACTAACACTACTACTACTACTACTACTACTACTACTACTAATAATAATAATAATAATAATAATAATAATATTAATAATAACAACAGGAAGAGAAATTAATTATTACTGGGTCCAATTTTTAAAACCAGAAAATCGAAAATAAAAACAACAAACGAAGATGACAAAAATAACTTGAAATCTCCAGACTAATTCAACTTTTCTCTTTAATTCCACAGACTAAATCAACTTTTTTTCACCTGGCCATTAACCTGTCCAAACTTCACTTTCTCAAAACCAAAAACGTGTCCTGGGTAAGGGGAAAAAAACAAGGAAAAATTACAACAAATAAATCCCTCGGAAAAAAAAAAAATCCCTCACGAAAATAATTCCTCAAAAAAATGAATCTATCGAAAAAATAAATCCATCGAAAAATCCATAAAAAAAATAAATCTATCGAAAAAAATCCATCAGAAAAATAAATCTCGAGAAAGGTAAATCCCTCGCAAAAAAAAAAATTGTCGACAAAAATAAATTCCTCGAAAAAATAAATCCTTTGAAAAAATTAAATCCCTCGAAAAAAAAAATTAAATCCCTCGAAAAAATAAATCCCTCAAAAAAATATATCCATCGAAAAAAGTAAATCTCTCGAAAATAAATAAATCCATCGAAAAAATAAATCCATTTTACTAGGATTTTTCTTTCACGCGTTTTTCTTGTTACAGTCGGAAGTATTTTTTTTTTTTTAACATTGTATATTTATTTATTTATTTATTTTTTTGGATCATCGGACTGGACGAGCAAAATAAAAATAGAGAAAGAACGAAAAGACAAAGAACAGAAAGAAAGAAAGAAAGAAAGAAAGAATGAAAAAAGAGAAGAGAAGAAAAAGAAAGAATTATATATAACGATACTCTTTCCAGCATCTATCAATTACAAAAATGAAAATTAAAAACGGACATATAAATAAATGAATAGACTGATAGACAGATAGATAGATAAATGGTACTCTCTTTTAACCATCAACTATTTCAATACAGAGGTGGTCGCGATCGATATCCTGAGAAAACTTCAAGCATCGACAAAATTCAAACTTTTTCTTTTTCCATATTCGATCGGTCACCATTGTATTCAAATTTCTGCAATATATCTCAAACTGTGTCTGATATTTTGAGGGAATGATTACTAACACACAGACACACACACACACACACACACACACACACACACACACACACACACACACACGAGTACATTTTTTTTAGGTAGGTAGGTACAGAGAAACAGACGTACACATGTAGGTAACCAACAAGGGGGTGGGCGAGAGAAAAAGATGACAGACACAGACAGACAGACAGGTAGGTAGGTAGGTAGGTAGACAGGCAGACTGGTAGGTAGGTAAGTAGGTGGGTAGACAGGGAGGAGAGAGAACAGAGAGGGGGAGGGAGGGGGCGAGAGGGGGTCACCGTGAAGCTAACGGTGACTGGTATGCAAATCAGCTATAAAGCCATGTAAAGATATTGCTTGGGATGCTGCCTCTCTGTCTGTCTGTCTGTCTGTCTGTCTCTCTCTCTCTCTCTCTCTCTCTCCCTCCCCTATGTTTACCTCCGGAGGACGTTATGTATTCACCTGTGTCTGTCTGTCTGTCTGTTTGTCCACACGATATCTCCAAAAGTTCTCGATGAATTTTAATTAATTTTTGAGGACGGATGGGATATAGGCCAAGAAAGAATTAATTATATTTGGGGACGGATCCGGATCCGTGGTGACAAGATCTGGATCCTTTCATAATTGCACTGGCACTGGCGCTCTGCAAGTGCTTTCTAGTTCTTTTCTGTTTCATTTCTCTGTCTGTTTCATGTGATTTTATGTGATGCAGATCTCTCTCTCTCTCTCTCTCTCTCTCTCTCTCTCTCTCTCTCTCTCTCTCTCTCTCTCTCACCCTGGCGGCCGGTATGCAAACCACACCGGCAGTGACTTAAGTGAAAGTTTCAGGTGGCGTCGGACTGGGCTAACTGGGTACTGGGGGGAGGGAGAGAGAGGTAGAATGAGGTAGAAGGGAGGTATGAGAGGCAGAAGGGAGGCAGAGTGAGGCAGAAAGAAGATAAGACAGGTAGAAAGTAGGCAGAGTAAGATGGAAGTGAAGTAAGGGAGGCAGAAGGAAGATACGAGAGGTAGAAGTGAGATATGAGAGGTAACAGGCAGGTAAGAGAGGTAGAAGGTAGATAAAAGGAGTAGAGGGTAGGTAAAAGATGTAGAAGGATGGTAAGACAGGTAGAGAGTAAGTAAGACAGGTAGATGGTAGGTAAGAAAGGTAGAAGGTAGGAAGTAACATATTCACACCAAGAACACACTTCCGACACGGTAAGGCTAGAGATGAAAAAGAAATATGCATCCCTAATCGAATATTTTGTCAATGTGTCGATACTCTCTGAAAAGCCACAGGTATTGAATTTACAGCTTCACTACTAACGCTCATTGACAACAACCAAAGACTATCCCCCTTATCCCTGAATGGAGAATCTCATGTAACTCCATCTATAGTTCTTCCACCTTAACTTGGCGGAATTTTCGTCCTTTCGCAGCTTATTACTCGTCGCTCAATGACAGAACGGGACAATACATCAGCTTTACGTCCTTTTCCATAGCACTTCCCCGTGACTAGCACCCTGTTCTGGTGTGAATCCCTTGTTACGACTCAGCATTCAAGATGTGGAGACGTCAATTTCAGACCAAGTTAGAGTGATGAGACTACGGAACACACTCAATCACCAGGTGTTTGGGGGCATCAAGGTAGGCACAGGGGTATCAGTGTTCGAAATTCAATCTTGACGCCATGAATTTTAATAGTAAAACTTGTGATTTTCGCTTAACATCTGTGACACCTGATTTTTTTTTTTTTTTTTATGAAACTAAGAAATCTGGTATATCCGACACATATACAAAAAATGCTTAGTGTTTCTGTTCTTGATTTTCTGACGAGGATGTTACTAGTGAATAATTCTACGTGAAATATATGCGTTTTTATTCAGCATGTACCCTCTATATAATTAAAAATATGCACATAACTTGAGTGAAGGCGGTTAATGGGCATTTAAGTACTGCTCGTGAATTATTATCATCATCATCATCAACCCGAGTCGTCCCCTGCAGGATAATGGCTTCTCCCATCTTTATTCCAATCTGACCTCTTGTCGGTTAGCCTGTTCCATCCAACCCCAGCGAATCACCGAGTCTCGCCATCTCGCTGCAATGGGCAATGGCGGCCAAAGTGGTTAAAAACGGAGCTATCCAGATGAGGTAGGTAGGTAGGTAGGTAGGTAGGCAGGTAGGTAGGTTGGTAGGTAGGTAGGTAGGTAGGTATGTTAGTAAGACTATATGGGATCTGGAAATGCCTACAATAGAAAAAGAAGCTATAACCGGCAGTGAGAAGCAACTACAGCAACTATGGTGAGTGTCGGGAGAATAACAGTTACCTGGAATGAAAGGAAGAAGGTTGAGGATGAGATGAAAATGAAAAGGAGGAAAGGTGGAAGGGAAGGGAAGGGAAGGGAAGGGAAGGGAAGGGAAGGGAAAGGAAGGGAAATAAAGAAGAAGGGGGAGTGAAAGGAACAAGCCATCACAGGAAAGGATGACGGGTGGAAAAAGATATTGAAGACAGACAGAAATAACATACGTCCCAGTGCTGGCTTAAGATGTGGACAGAGGCAGAGAGAAGGAACGTCCAGGAGAGAACAGGATTACCTAAGTTGTTATCAGGTCAAGGTAGGCCATGAGAGGTCTGACATTTAGTAAGGGTAGGTGTAATTCAGTGTATCAGTTCATAATTACTCTTTATCGGATATTAATTACTC